>NW_027186377.1:828427-848620 GCF_028583685.1 Petaurus breviceps papuanus
GGGGAGGGGAGAAGAGAATATATAAAAATATAAAAAATGAATCCAGGTTAATTTAAGGAAGATTCTGGCAGAGGCGGCCCTTGGGCTGAGCTTGGAGGGAAACTTGGGGTTCCCAGAAGCAGGGGTGATGGGCCATTCCCGGCATGAGAAGGGCCAGTACAAAGGTGAGGGGGGAGACACAGTATCGTGTAAGAAGGGCAGTTTGATCAGGAGAACCCCGGCATTATCCTCCTGGTGACCAAGGCTGTTTCCCCAGCAGAAAAAGACTACAAGTACCCCTCTTCCAAGGCTCGGCTGGGGAGCCCTGTGAGCTCAGGCCTGTGGTCAGCAGTAGACAGGAAACATGGCCCCTTCGTCACAGAGCCCCAGAGATGCCACATAATGATCCAAGGCCAAGGCCAGGTCAGACAGAGGCCCTGAGCAGCACTGAGGAGTCTGGATGCTCGGCAGAGGGAGAGAGAGATTCTCCTTGGGCAATCAGGACAGACTTCCTGAAGGAGGTGGCATTGGATGCGGTCCTTGAGGGACAGGCTGGGTTTTCACTGAGGCCGGGGGCTGGCACTCTGCCTGAAGGGCCTGCAGCCTGCCTGGAGTGCAGCCAGCACTGACCCTGCAGCCTCGGTCGGGGACACCAAGTATTACACTAAAACCTGTTTCTCTGTCAGCCCTGCCCATTGGCCCTCCTTCCAAAGCCCCTGGGGACCAAGCAGAACTAGAGTCCCTTCCGGCCATCCCAGGGCACCTCAGTCAGTCCAGCTCCTGGTCCTTAGGCCCCCCAGGTCTTTGTGCTCAGGCTTCAGGTTTAAATTTCTTCATCCCTGGCACAGAGAAGATCCCCGCCCAAGGGTGGACTCTAGGCTGGGCCATGGAGGGAGACTTAAGCTCTAGACATTAGGGACCTCTCATCCCCACTGTTCTGGGTGTTAAGGCCAAAAGCCACGTTCTAGCGAGACTTCCCACGGCTTTCAGGTTGAGAAGCCTCTGGGGCGTGGGGCCTCTTGGTCAATGACTGCTACAGGGTCTCCGCAGAGCCCAGCTCCCGTGGCCAGCCAGGAACCAGACAGCCTCATCCCGCATGGCCCCCCAGGGAAAGGGGCAGCCCCTGCGCCTGCAGCCTGCCCCCAGTGGGCAGGGGCCACACGGCCACTTGCGGCACAGATCGGGCAAGCGAGAGAAAACGCTCCTTCTCTTTGTAATGTCGCACATCTCAGAAGCCTGTCTGGGGCGGTTTTTGAAGTGAGCTGATGAATAATTGAGGCTGATATCTTAGCACTTCTCCCTGCATATAAAAATGCAATCTGACTTAATGATATGTTGCAAAGATAATATTAAAAAATCCCCCTGGGGATGGATGGAGCCTGCCCCGCTTAATAAAAAGCCTGAGGATATCCCTGGAATGCCTATGAACAGGATCCTGAATGGGAGCCAGGCTCTGGTCCCCAGCCCCAAGCCCCCAGCATCCTGGGGCTGCTGTGCCCAAAAGCAGGGAGTGCAGGGAGAGGGGAGGGTGATGACTCAGCTCGCAGGGTTAATTAGCAGCTGCCCCTGGCCATGAGGCTTGTGAAAGCCCTGGGAATGACAGCCTTGGGCCCATGGCATCCCTTCTTCTCACAGCCACGTCTGTGGATGGGAAGCCTGCCCATCTACCCTGGTGCTAAGACAGGGTGTCCATCTGCTGGGGCCCCCCATGGCCTCCTGGGAAGGATAGCCCATCCGGCTTGGGACTGGAGGGGGCAGCCACTTCAGAAAAGCCAGTCCGGCAAAGGGGTGTCACAGCAAGTCAAAGAGCATTAATTAAGCACCTGCTGTGTACCAGGCATCGTGCTAAATGCTGGGGATACAGAAAAAGGAAAAAGAGAACCCTGCCCTCAGGGAGCTCCCCACCTAGTGTGGAGAGACCCCGGGCAAAGGGGGAGGAATGGGACGGAGGGGAGGCCATCAGGGCCCTCACCTGAAGGTGGATTGGCTGGACTAGGCAGCCTAAGATAAAATTCCCCTGGGGTCAACGTAAAATCTCACTCCTGGGCTCAACCATCAACTTCACCAATATGGCAGAGGGCTGAAGTAAGACGCCCATTTGTTGGAACAAAGTTCTAAGAGCCAGGAATTCCTTGGGAGTCGGTCACAGGATATGCCAGGCAAGGCAAGGAAGCCTAGGAGTCTCAGGCTGCATGAAGGGAATCATGGGGTCCGGGGCTAGGCAGGGGAGTGGCCCTGTGTTCTCTGCCTTGGAGAGACGCCATCTGGAGGATTGAGTTCCACTCTAGGAATCATGTTGTAGGGGATACATGGATGAGCTGGGAAGGCTCCAGAGGAAGGGGTGACCAAGGTGGTGTGGAGTCATGAAGTCTTACCATGTAAGAAGGAACCAGGCATACTGATCCCAGATTCAGGGGAAAGACCCTCTCTGGATATGAAGGGTGGCCCCGTGGGAGCCAGAGGGGCATTCTAGATCCTAGGCAGCAGAATTCAGAGTGAGAGGCTGCCTTAGGGTGTTTAGAAGCAAAACCTTCCAAATCCTTGGATTGAAACCAAAGGGACACCATCTTCTATGAGAACTTCCCACCCCTGGAGGTCTAGAAGGCAAGGTCACAGACCACCGTTCTAGGACTAAAGAGATGTGCTTGCTTAGGAAGTATGATCGGACTAGTCTCTCCCAGCTCTGAGCCTCTCAGAGAAGGAAGGGTGTCTAAGGTACTGAGGGGATTGCCTGTGCAAACACACAAGGGGGAGAGATGAACATTTCCTCAGAGCATAGAAAGCCCAACAAGTGCCATGTACATTAAGCCTGGGAAAGGGATGGGATGACAGAGAGAGGAGAGAAGGCCCACAGGTCTATCTCCCACAACCTGGAAACAACTCAGTTAGAAACCATCCCCTCTGTCCAGCTGAGAAGGGATGTGGCAGACCCAGCATCAATGAGGAGTTCGGCCTCCAGTCAGAGCCTTGAGGGGCTGCCCACCAGCCTGGGGCACCTAAGGGCAACAGAGAAGGCCTCTTGGCTCATGTGCCCCTCTGACCTCAGCTGGACCCAAGGCCTCCTGGGATCCTGCTCACGCTATCAGCAGGAACAGCGAGATGGGGGAGGGGGGAGACAGTGACCATAGAACCAGCCCAGGGCCAGTGGGGAGTTCTGAAATCCTTCACTGACCATTCCAGAGGGCAATTGGAATGTGGAGCCCGCTGTTAGTGGCAGCACAAGGGCCCCTCAAGGGCCCTAGGCCCCTCCACACCTGGGTCCCCCTTCCATCAGAACCTGAGGTGCTTCCCCATGCCCATTCAGCCAGCCCAAGCTTTCCCCACCCAGCCCGGGGTTCCTCTCTCCAGGCTGGTGCCCCCCATCTCTGGCCCCATGCTCCCTCTATCCTACCTGGTGTTCCCCCATGCAGCATGTGTGTCTTGGAGGCTGATTAAAACTCCTTTGGATTTTTAGAGACACAGACCCCAGGAGAGATGCTTCAGATATTGTTTTAGGAGATTAGAAAGACACATGAGCCCACTTTCCCAGGGAGATGATATAGAATCTTCAATAGTTCTGGTTGCACACAAGACCCATGGAGACATTGTCCCAGACTCTGGGCCTCCTGCCAACAGGCAGCCTCCAACAGCTTCCCAAACACAGCCAGGAGCACAGTGGGCATGTCTGTGCTCAGCCCTGTACATGGACCGGCTCAGAGGCCCCCTTTCTGACCTGGAGGGAAAAGAGTAGGCTCTGGGAGAGCACTTGGGTTTGATAGAGACAGCCCAGGCAGTGGAATTGCCTTCCTCCGAACCCCAAACCGCTCTCTGCCTCACAGGGGGTCCCAGGGTCCGACTCCCCACCCCTCCAGACAAGCACTGCCCAGGGCCCCAGGGCCCCAGTGCACAGATAGCTCTAGATGATGCAGAAACCCCGAAATGATGCAGGACCCCCAATGTCCTCACCTCCTGGTGAGCAGGTGGGCCTACCCCTAACATTGCTCCACAGCACCCTGGAGCCCTCACCCAGGTCCCAGAACCACAGGGCAGGTCCCAAGTGAGGCCACTTCACTGCCACAGCATGAAAAAACAAGGGTTAATTCCTTCTTTCCCAGCCACAGAACCAAGCCATGCAGTTAAGAGCTGGAAAGACCTTGGAAAACATCTCATTCACCCCAAGCGCTTGGCAAGTGAGGAGACTGAGACCCAGTGCTGGGGTAGAATCAAGGTCCCACACTCCCAGGGCTCCACAGGTGGGGATGTCCTCTGACTTGAGCCAAAAACTCCTTGAGCCTTGTCCCTGACTCCCTGACCAGTGAGAAAGGCAGCAGCCAGCGTGGGTGAAGCACACATTATCCTGGAGCCTCTGATGGGCCCCTCCTGGGAGCCCCAGACCCTGAGGGGCCTTAGCTCTGCCTCATGGTGTTTGGGACACATGGGCTCTACCACCCCGACCCTCCTGTCTGCCTCCTTCCCCTCCAAGTGGGTGGTGACATCTTTGGAGGCAGAAACCAAGGACTCCTCCTCCCGCTCCTCCTCCTCCTCCCGCTCCTCCTCCTCCTCCCCCTCTTCCTCCTCCCCCTCCCCTGCCTCCTTTCCCTCCTCCTCCTCCTCTCCCTCCTCCTCCCCTGACCACCCACCACCCAATCCAGGCAGAAAAAATGTCTCTGTCCTCTAATCCCCAGAAGATTTTCAGGACTCCCTCTCACGTGCATGCCATGCTCAGGCTGGTGTCTCCCACTCACTGGATCTCAGAGCTGGAACAGAGCCTGGAGGCCATCCTTGTTCTGAGAATCATCAGCAGAGATGTGGTCATTTAAATCCATGGGAGCTAGTGAGGTCACTAAGTGAAGTAGGATGAAGAGAGAAGAGAAGGGGGCCCTGGACAGGATCCTGAGGGACCCTTATGGTTAGAGGGTGTGAGGAGGTGTGGTCAAAGAGGGGGGAGGAGAACCAGCAGAGAGGTGTCCAGAAAACCTAGAGAGAAGAGAACATCCAGGAGGAAAGAGTGATCCAGGGATGTAGACAGGTCCAGGAGAATGAGGTTTAAGAACAGACCTTTGGATTGGCAACTAAGCTGTCTTTGGCAACTTTGGAGAGGGCAGTGTTGGTGGAATGGTGAGGCTGGAAGCTGGGTCACGAGGGGTTAAAAAGAGAGTGAGAGGAGAGACAGAGACAGAGTGAATGCTAGTAAGCACAGTAAGATGGAGCCAGGTTTGGGCTTTTGAAAGGGAGATGCAGGCACCTTCGTAGGCAGGAGAGGCAAGATAGTATGGGAAGAAAGACACATTGGCAGAATTGGCCTTGGCAAAGGGAAGGGCCACCTCTTCATCTGAGCCTGGAGTGAAGGAGGAGACGGTGAGGAATGATGTCAGGAGAGAAGGGGAGAAGGCGGCGAATGTCCTTGATGTGGGGGAAAATGTGAGCTGAGACCCTTGGCTCAGAATGCAGTAAGGTGCCTTAGGAGGCCAAAAGAGAGACAGAAAGATTTGGAGCAGCAGCTGCGGAGAATGGGCTAGGGAGGCAATTAGAGAGGGATCCAAGGATTGCCGTGCTGCGGTGAGGGCCCAGCTGAGCTCAAAGAGCAGAACTTTGAGAGAGCCAGCCTGCTCAGGTAGGGGGTCTCCTTCAGCAGCCCGTGAAGAGGAGACTCGCGGCTTTCATCAGCTGCAGCCCATGTTTCCCTCTGCTCTGCCTGACAAACCAGATTTGTGCAAAGGAGGTGCTCTGCTCAGGCTGGGGGGCTGCGGGCATGGAGGGAGGTGGGTTAGCGGGAAGCGCATCAGGAAAGCCTTTTTAAAATGTGCTGAAGGAAAAGCCTAAGAGCAATGGGGGATATGGCAAGTTTAGCCCAGTCTTATTAACCCTGATATATACATGAATTGTGTATTAGATTTCTTTTTTTTAAGATGTAGCAAAAGGTCAAAATTCTTCTCTTTTTTAAGGCTGCTTTTCAGGACAACCCTCCCACAAAGGGGAGCATCCCCATTAGCTGCCAGCAGCCCCCAGGCTGCATTCTCTGCTGGGCCCTGTTTTCCTCCATTACATGGATTCCTCCAGCCTGACCCATTGATCATTTGTGGGCTGCACCTTCAGGAGGGGGGCCCCAAAACTGGAGGGCATCCTGAGGAACCAGTGCAGGAAAGGGCCGAGCATTCACTCCACAACCACCAAGGCTCACCCCATGTGCCAGGCCCTTGTGCTAGGGGCCCTCCAGGAGGCTACACTCAGCCAGGGCAGGGCCAATGGCATCTGTGAGCTAACACATTTCAAGGAATATAATACAGTGAGAGGCAGAGAGGATGGTGACCACTTGGGGGATCCGGAAAGGGGGAGAAGGGAGGGGACTAAGCTCCACTCTGGGCTCAGCCCCCTCTGCCAGGGCCTCAGAGGCCAGCTGGGTAGCCAGGGGGTCAGGGAGGGCGGGCAAGGGGAGAAGTACACACATATACCAGCTGCTATGCCCTCCTGCTCTCTACAAATACTACCTCACTTGATCCCCGCAACAAACCTGGGAGGTAGGGACACTGTACAGTTGGGGAAACTGAGACAGACAAGGGTGAAATTATTTGTCCACGGTCACAGAGCTGCTAAGTGTCTGCGTTTGAACTTGGGGCTCCCTGTCTCCAGTTCCGGCACCCCTCCGGAGGCGGAGGGGCGGAAGGGTCGGATTTGCGGGGCTCCGAGGAGGCTGGCGCCGGCAGCAGCGCCCTCCCCCAGCCGTGGGCGCTGCTCTTCCCTGGCTGGCTGAACTGGCAGGCGCAGCTACATTCTGTACCTACTGAGGCACGAAGCCTTTCTGTTCCCAGATCATTATTGACATCCTGACATTTGTCGTCTCCTTTCATAGCCAGGAAATCGGCTTTATCTGTAAATGTCACCGTGTCATTTATTCATGAAAGGGGCCACCTTCCCGAAATAGCCGACTCGGGCGCAGAATGAGAGCCGGGCTCTGTGCACAGTGGGTAATCCTCCAGAAAAGTTTACTGCTGAGAAATGCTTTTTAGAAATGTTTTATTGGGGTTTCTTGGCCTTAACTGACAACCTCGCGGGCAGAATGGAGCTCTGTGTTCGTGAAAATTAAATCCCACTGTTGTACAGGGGAGAAAATTGTTGGGATTAGAAGGAGGGAAGGCCCTTCTGTCACTGTGTTGGGGCCGTGATATTAACGGACTGCAATTTACCGAGAGAGAAATGTCATCATAAGACTTTTGTCAAAGCCTTCAAGTGGACTTTTTCATACCGTTTCCGCAAGAATCTTCATGTCCTCAAGAACTCTCAGTTACTGCTGGGGTCATCGAAAGAGCTTTGAGCTGAGGGCTAGGGGAACAGAAAGGCTTCTTGAATGCTGCCTTGTGACCCTGGGCCCAGGCTGCAAGGCTCCCTCCCCACCTCCTTTCTCTGGGCTGCTGCTTGGTTTGGGACCATCCAAGGGACAGTCCGATTAGGTCCATCCCTGGGCTTTCTTGCTGGAGAGAAGGGTGATTTCTTTACCTTGATTACAAACCATTTAAGGAGCTGCCATGTTTTCTGCCCTCACCCCTCATCCACCAGAATTGCTCTCTCCATGAATGTGGAGGAATCAGGGCATTGGGGAACAGGCTCCATTTGCAGGAAACTCCTGCCACTTTTAGGGGGTGAATTGATCCCCCCACGGCTGAACTCAGCAGGTTTCTCATATATCACACCTCATGTGGAATCTATCAGGAACCCAAAGTCCAGTCTTTGTGTTTAGGGCAAGAAAGCACACACCTCTGACCTCTGACCCCAGAGCGCTTACATGTCGTCACCAAATATTCAATAAACATCTACTTGCTATGCTCCTGGCCCTGGGAACACGAAGCAAACACTCAGGGGTCCCCACCAGCCCCCAGGCTGTCCCACTTGCTTGCATGCACTTCCAGAGTCTACTCAAGTGTTAAAGGTTTCTGCATGAAGCCTTTCCTGTTCCCCCAGTGCCTGCTCCCTCCTTCCTTTCCTTGCATTTAACTGTCTTACATTGACTTCTTCTTGTTCAGTGGTGACTCTTGGTGACCCCACTGGGGCTTTTGTTGGCAGAGATCCTGGAGCAGTTTGCCATTTCCTTCTCTGGCTCATTTTACAGAGGGGGAAACTGAGGCAAACAGGGTGAAGCAACTTACCAGTCTCACACAGCTAGTGTCTGAGGCTGATAAGCTGATTCCAAGCCTGACACCCCTTCCACTGTGCCACCCAACCACATTTCTTTATTTTGTATTTCTTCTTATATTAATCTTGTATAAATGGGTGTGTTTCTGTGTCCCTCCTCCTCCTCCCTGATATATAAGAATAGAAGCTCTTTCCAAGTAGTGAACAAGTATTAGAACTGCTAACATAGCCCTGGGAACAGAGGCAGTGCCTAATAAATGCAGGCATCTGACGGATTGCTTAGGCGATCCATTAACCAAGGTTGTGTACAATGATCCAGTCCCCATCTCAGGTTTCTCTTCTCCAGGACAGATGTCCCCAATTCCTTCAACTGGTCACCACAGGGGTTATCACCCTTCTCTGAATATTGCTCAGGGCATCACTGTCTACCCAGAACGGAGCACCATATTCCACATGAGGTCTGACCAAGGCAAAAGACAGTAAGAGTCTCACCTCATGGTGCTGGCAGCCCGGCCCCTCTTAATACAGTTCAGGGTCTCGTTAGGTTTCCTTTGATGCCCACATCTGACTGTTGATCCCTATGGCACTTGTGGTCCACTCGGAATCTCTGACCTGGGAGAAACCTCAGCAACCACTCAACCCAACCCATGTCACTCAAAGCCCTGGATCTTCCCTCAACTTAGACTCAGGAAACTGAATAAAATGTAAACAACTCAATTTCACAAATTCAAATCCAGCAGACCTTGACTTAAGACCACTACCCACACTGCCTGTTCCAGGAGGCATCTCGCATATAGATCAGCGTTTAGCAGGACTCTCGGAATTGTTCTGTGTGCTCTGGGCACCTTTTATCCCTAGCCAGACTATGAGTTCCATGAGACAGGGCACTGAGTCTTATCCTCCCCACACACAGCCCTAGGGGTATGGCTGGGGCCCCATCCATGGCTGTGGACACACTGACCACTGTCTTTTGCAAACTTGGGTGTATGCCTGGCTATCAGGGACAGACCCAGAAGCCTTCCAAAAGCTTCCTGGGAAGTTTTAACAATGCCCAAATGGTTCTCAGCAACGCCACAAGTAGCACAAATGTGGAATAATGTGTCATGACTGCCTTCAACTCCCCAGGGAAGCCAATGTTTCCAAGAATGGTGGCTATATTCCTGAGAGCCCATCACAAAGTCCAGTCCAAACCTATCCAATCAATCTTCCCTGAGCACCTGCTTCATGCCAGGCTCTCTGCCTAGAATGCTGGGGGGAGACAAGAACTCAAAATAACACAATCCCAATCCTCTTGCAGAGTCTCCCAGGCATCCCAGGCATTGTATGGTCAAAGAAAAGCAAACAAAAGGCCAGGAATGAAAGTCAACAATTATTAAGTACTTACTATGTTCCAGGTGCTATGCTTAAGGGCAAAGGAGAGGTCAGACCAAGAGTTCAAGGAACATGGAAGAAAGGAAAGGGCATCTTTAGCTGGGGGTATCACAGAAGGCTTCACCAAGGAGTTAGCCCTTGAATTGGGCCTTAATAGAACAGGATTCTAAGAGATAAAGGGGAGGAGGTGGTGAATGCTATCTTTGAGGGATGGCTCATATAAATACCCAGAGGCAGGAGATTGAATGTTGAGTTCAGAGATAGTTATTGGGCCACTTTGGTTAAAGCAGAGAGTACCTCCAAGGAAAGATGAAATCAGTCTAGGAGGGTAGACTGGAGGCAGACTGGAGACTGAGGAGTCTGCATTTTATCCTAGAATCATCATAGAATCTCAGGGTCCAAAGGGACCCCAGAGGTTGTCCAGTCAAAACCATATTTGAAGAAGGATTCTCCCTAGTGTGTGTGGTCACCCAATCTGTGCTAAAGTCTCCCCCACCCGAAAAGTAGGATGTGCACCCTCCTGAGGCAGCCCATTTCTCTTCTCAGTATCTCATAGAGTCAGGAAGCTTTGGCTTCCAGCAAGTCCACATTTCCTCTCTGCCACTTTATGGAATCCCCAAATCTAGAGCGGACCAGCATATCACAGGCATCAAAACCATTCCCACCTAGCCAAGAAGCCCCTCTTCAACATGCCTCTTTGCTTCCTCACTCCTTGGGCAGACCCTTCCTCTTTGGGAGGACCAAATCTTCCAACTGTTAGGAGTGATGATGGTACTATGCTTGTGGCCCTACAAGAAACTGTAGCCACAGTCATGGGAACCCAGGCTTTTCCTGACTCCCAGTTAGAGCTTAACCTCAATTATCTTCCTCCTCACTTTTCTCTCAGTGTCATAAGCTTCTCTATTTCCCTTCCGAGTTCTCTGACTTTTCAACATCAAGAACAATCTTCCTGAAAATGAGTACCAAGATTTCTGTTAATCCCAAGCCTGCCTTCATCTCTCTGTCCAATCTTGCTTTTCCGAACTGCTGAAGTAAACATTCGGTGACTCAATCCCACAACAAGCTGTCCTTGTAGAACCTTCTCCCTCCATTGGATTGGTGATTGCTATTCCCAAGCATGACATATTGAGGTCATTTCAGGCTTCTTCCCCCTCTTCTCAACCCCCACCTTCACCCCTTCTTTAGCCTCCTGGTTTCTCATAGATTGCTTCACTGGAACTATTCAAAGAAGCATAGGAGAGACAGACAGGGAGACAGACATATAGAGATAGAGAAAGACAGACAGATAGAGACAGAGACAGACAGACAGAGAGAGACAGACAGACAGAGACAGAGAGACAGAGAGAGACAGACATACAGAGATAAAGACAGACAGAGACAGACAGACAGAGACAGAGAGACAGACAGAGACAGACATACAGAGATAGAGAAAGACAGACATAGAGACAGAGACAGAGAGAGACAGAAAGACAGAGAGAGACAGAGAGACAGACAGAGACAGAGAGAGACAGACATACAGAGATAGAGAAAGACAGACAGAGACAGACAGAGAGATAGACAGAGACAGACAGAGACAGAGAGAAAAGAGAGAGATGGGGGAGAGACAGAGAGGAAGAGGGAGGAAGAGAGAGAGATAAGAGTCAGCACCTTGAAAAGCAAGATAAATATCGAACAAGCCCTGGAGAACAGAGGCAGGAAAGTAAGGCAAAAAGGTGGAGGGGAGGGTTGTGCTTAGCAGGCCAGTTGACCCAAGTCCGCTTCCAGCTCCTTAAGAGGACAGAGCCTGGAGGGCTTTCACTCTAACTCCTGCCTCTGGCCTTCACTGCCTTCTGACTGCTCACCCCGCAGAGCCTGAGCGACCTCCTGTGAATAGTTGCTGCAGGGACAGTGACCCCTGCAGCACCTGCCTCACAAGTGACTGGGAGAAGATAATGGTTGTCCTAAGTCTTATTGTCATTATAGCGACGATTCATGATGTTTGCAAAGGGCTGTAAAAATGCCACTTTGTCTGCACAACAACCCTGGGAGAGGGGCTACTGTTATCCCCATTTTATAGATGAGAAAACTTGAGGTGGATAGAGGTTTGGTGACTTGCCCAAGGTCACATAGCCAGTAAGTGTCTGAGGCTGGATTCGAACTCAGGTCTTCCTGACTGCAGGTCCCCTAGTCTTACTCTATCCACTGCTCCTAAGCTCCATTCTGTAAAGTGCTTTGCAAACCTAAAGGGGCAGTTCTTACTAACTGTGTGTAATGTGATGCCAAGGAAAGGCAACTTCCCAAGGTTCAGAATACCAGCATAGGGGCTCTCCATTTTATTCAGTGGCAAATTAAGAACAGAGAAGATCAAAACATGACATCATTCCAAATACAGCATTTACTAAGTGTGATTAAATAATCTCCAAGGACCACCCCACCCCAGGACCTTCCAATCATTCAATCAATTACAAAGTCCCTGTTCTAAATACTACTCCACCCCTAGGCTGTACCTTCATTTAGTCCACCACAAAGCCCCTCTTCTCAAATGGAGATTAGTTTCCAATCTAAGTAAAGTACATTCATTTGTTCAACCATAGAACACAAAAAGGTCAAAAGTTCCCCACCCCTGGATCACAATTCAATCTACCCCAGAGTTACAACAAGTTTAAGCACAACACTTAATACCCCAATGCAGGTCTTTTCTTCATCTTGACCGAGGCAAGTTCTCAGCAATCTTAGTTCCTGGGGAGACAAGGCTTAGCAAGGCCACAAGATACATTGCCAGTCCCTTCATTAATTCATCCTCTGTCTGTAGAACAGTCCTAGAACCCCTGAAAACATTAGCAAAACCCTCTCCCAGGATTTCTGTAAACATACAACAAGAAAATCCTTCTTCAGGGCTTCTGAACCAACAGAAAGGTTCCCAGACCCCTGCAACAACAGCACTGTCCTTCACCAGTGGACAGTATTCACTCTCTGTCTGCAGGACAGCCAGGTTCCAGGACTTCTTCAACAAAAGGACTGTCTTTCACCAGTGGACAAATCTGGCAAAACAACATCAAAACAGACAGACAAAGTACCAGCAAAACAGCCATGTCTCCTCAGTCCTTGGCAGCTCAGGGGGCAGGTCTCAAAAGTCCAGGGCAATTCAAAGTGGCCCCCAGCAATTCTCTCAGTCTCTCTCTCTGCCTCCACGAGAGTGCTGCTTCCAAAAAGTTCTTCTGCCTCTCTCTTGTCTCTCCAAATCTACATCACCAGCTCCTCCCAGTTCAGGACTCTCTTTTCACATCAATAAGTCCATCCCACAGGTGAGATTAACAAGCTCTGGGTTTTAACACAATCAGTTTGAAAACCAAGCCGATACAGGGGGATCTTTAATTGCCATTACTATCATACTGTGGGACCCTAAAATTTTACAGCAGAAAGTACCTCCAGGGGAAGGGGTGCCCTCTTGGGTTCACAAAGCACTTTATATGTTTTCTCCTTTGTCTTCACTTTCAGCCCTGGGAGGCAGATGATATGGTTATCCCCATTTCACAGATGAAGTAACTGAGTCTGAGAGAGGTTCAGTGACTTGCCCAGGGTCACAAAGATAGTCAATGTCTGAGATGTCAAATTTGAACTCGGGCCTTCTTGACTCCAGGTCTAGAGCTCTGGCTACCAAATCCTCAGTTGTGCTTCTGAGTCTACAGTGTCCACCCTCCAAGGGCCTTGTCCTGTGCCCTTTTCATCCCCTGAGGCAAAACTCCCCCCACCATAAGGAGCCCCATTCCTTCATGCATTCTTCCTACTCTCCCAGTTACCACAACTTTCTTTAAGGAAAGGATCTGGAATTCACCAAAACTAAAGTGTGAATGACTGATAATGGCTTAAAGGAGAAACAGACATTTAACCAGACCTCAAACCTTCAGTTAAAGGGACAAGTTTTGAGAGAATTTCAGTCAGCAGCCAGGGGTAGAGGGCTAGCTTGAGGGCAGGGGGCAGCCTTCCTGGCAGCTTGCTAGGAGAGGCACAGCTGCCTATGTCTGAAGGAGTCCTCTACCACTATGTACCAGCAAACAGTAAAGAGTTTAATACCTCCAAGGGACCAACAGCTCCCCCACAAACTGCCACCGGCTCAGGTGAAGGCAGCATGCACAGCTCTCTAGGTTACTGAGGAGGGTGGAGAGCAGAACATAGGGACCTTCTGTCTGAAAATTTCTCAGCATCCAGCACTCCAGGAGAAGCCAGGCAAGCAGACAGGATTCCAAGAGTCTGGTTTCCTCTATTCTAGAAGCAGTCAAAGGCATTCTGGTTTGGGAGAGAGAAGAGAAGGCTTGGACGTGGGCTGCCCAGACCCCTGCCTTCTCTTCACCATGGACAGCTCCAACCCCATCCCTCTATCTCTAGAGGGCTGCAGCTCCAGGGAGGCATCCCAACTCCCAGCTGGGCAGAGCCAAGGTAGCCAAGAGGACTGGACTGAACGCAGAACCAAGACCTGGCCAAGGAGTGAACAGGGACAGAGGGGTCAGGGAGATGGCTTGAATCTCCCGTGCTTCCCACCCTCAGCCATCCATCACCCATCTCCATGCCCTTGTGCAGTCTGTCCTCAAGCCTGGATGCTCTCCCTCCTCACCTCCACCACGAAGAGTCCTTGAGGAGCTTCTGCACTGCCTGCTACAGGAAGCCTGCCCTGATCACTTGTGATGCTACCACCATCCCACCACCCTCATCTGTTACTATTTCCCTATCAGGTTCCAGAGAGCCTAGATCCAGGACTGAAGGGGTCCTCTGGAGCCATCCAGTCCTTCCTTCATTTTACAGATGAGAGAACTGAGGCTCAGGGGCCTGTGTGAAGAGACTTGTCCAGGGTCACTCGGGTAGTGTCTGAGGTGGGATTCAAAACCAGTTCTTCTGAATCCAAACTTGACATGTACTCTACCATGTTGTTCCCAATTATGTACGTATATTTTAATTTACTTCTGTCAAAAACTATCTCCCCCACTACCCCTCCCCCCAGAGTGCAACCTCCTTGAGGGCAGGGACACTCTTTATTTTTCTCTTGGAATGCCCAGAGCAAGTCACCCTGTCACACACAGAGTGGATGGATGAACAAATGAATGAACGAATGAACAATTGAATGAATGAATGCACTTTATTGTCAGACTGCGTGCTTCTGGCAGGGACGAGCAGGGAGGGACCATGAGGCTTAGCATCACCGCCTCCCTAGCCCTGAGCAGGGGGGGCCCTGTCTGGCTAAAAGCATGCTGAATTGAATCAGATTGAAACAAGATAAGTGGGCTTGGTCTGTCTGAGGGAACTGGGGCAGGCAGAGAGGAGGCAATCCCGGCCGACCCCCCAGCTCAGCTCCTGTGTGTCCTGGGGCCGCCTGTAGGTGTCTATCCCTCCCTGGAGAGCTTCAGGACACTCTTGGCTCCCTGCTGCACAAGCCCCATGTCGGCAGCAGGGGCTGGCAGGGCTCCAAGCACAGACCTGGGTACAAGGCTCCTAGAAAACTGAGCAGAGTGGGCACACACACACCACATACACACACACTCTCTACATACACACACACATACACATACCACACAACCCTCCCCACATATACACACTCCACACATACACACCACACATACACGCACACCCCACATACACATATACCCCATACACACACACCACATACACATACATCCTACATACACACTCTCATACACACACTCTCCACATACACACACCCCACATACACACACCCTACAAGCACACCCACACATATACACACCACATACACACACACCCCACACACACACACACAACCTACAAACACACCCCCACATACACATATACCACATACATACACACATACCACATACACGTGCATTCACAGTTTATTCCCCAATTGCCGCAAGAGCTAACTAGCACATTATGAAACACATCTCGTCCCCAGCCCAATGTCCCCATTTCCCTGCAGTGCTGATTATGTTAGAGTCGATGGCAGCTGATGGGGTCTGACGGTTTCCTAGGCAACACCCTCCCCCTCCCTAAGCCCCCATCCCTGCTGGACTCCACTTAGGGCTGGGTGATGTCTCTAAGCAGGAAGGATCTATGGTGAGGCTGTCGCGGCTGGCGCTGCAGCCCCTCTGACCGTCCCCAACCTCTCTGATGGACAATGGTCAGAGCACCTCCTGGGCGGGACTCCCAGGCTGCCCTTCTGCTGTCCCGGGTCTGGGGGGAGGGGAGGACTTAGGAGAAATCCTGGGCCTGCAGGCGGAGGATGGGGTTTTGAGTCCCCTTCTGGGTGACTTGCATCTCCTAGAGAGATCCTCTCCAAGCTCTGGGCCTCAGTTTCCCTCTCTCCAGGCTACAGAGCTGGCCTGGACGGCCCCTTGCGGTTCCTAGGCCCACAGTCACGGTTTCTGCATTTCACTGCCAAGTTATTTGATTTTGAGAAAGCCCCTTTCCTTCTCTGGGCCTCAGTTTCCTCCCCCTCAAGGACCTGAGCACACCAGACAACTTTAAAGATCCGCCCTGCTTCTGACACTTGTTAGACAAAAGAAAAGCCAGCCGGGAGGCCCCAGGCCTGGGTTCAAGTCCTGCCTCTGACAGACAGGCCCCACTTGTGAGACCTGGGCAGGGGAGTCCAAGCCCGCGGCCCCCATTTCTTCATAGATGTCAGACCTCAGGTCAGGGCGCCGGCAGGCTGAGCGAGGTGCAGGCAAAGTGCTTTGTAAGCACTGCAGACCCCGGCCCGACAGCTGTGCTCAGCGGTCACCCCAGGCCTCGGGAGTCTGGCCTCGGCCTTACTTGGCTTTCTGACATTTACATCTTAGACTTGTAGAGTTTCCCAATTGAAGTCCAGCTAAATAACCAGCAGAAAAAAGGTTGGGCCAGCAAAGAAGGGCGGGGCAGACCTGGCCGCGGAGGCGGGGCGAGGCGCTGGGATGGGGGGGGGGGGGGGGGGAGGGGCTGGGGTGGGGGGGGGGGGGGGGGGGGGGGGGGGGGGGGGGGGGCAGTAGTACCCGGTACACGCCCTTCATTCCCAGGAACCCGAGGAGGAGGTGGGCTCGGGCTCCTGGAGGGCCTCTGCTCCCAAGCCAGCAGGACCAGGCCCTCAGGGAGGGGAAGCCCCCGAGCCCCCAGAGGTGTGCCAGAGCTGGCTGTCCCTCCCAGAAGGAAGAGAGCTCCTGCCTTGGGTGCGATCCAGACAAGACAAGATTTCTAATCTGCTGAATTGCGGCTCCTGTCGGAGGCCTGATTGCATTAGCATCTCCTCGGGCTGGTCTGATTGTCTCTCTTCAGGGTTCCCCTTTACAGCCATCACCCGAGCCAATCAGATTATGTTGAGGGCAGGATGTGTGTGTGAGTGTGTGTGAGACTCCCCCACCCTCTCCCACGTCTCTTTCTGAGGTGCTGCCTTTAAGGAAGAGCCCCTTTCCGGACTGAGCCAATGGCCAAGGCCAGCATGCCCAAACCCTAGCCCGCTGTCAGCCTGAGGGTGGGGGCGTGGAGGGCACAGTCAGGAGTGTGAGGGTGGGTGCAGAGCCATAGTTCAGAGCGGTTACTGCCAGAGGAAAGGACTGAGGCAAAGAGAAGAGGTGTGAACAAGGCTGGGGCCCTTGGGCTTTCTGAGGAAGGGGACTAGGGGCTGCTGAGGGGGGCATAAATGGTGGAGAGAGGAAGAATGGCCGCCACCCCACGCCCCTGCTACTGAGGGAAGAGTGAGCTCCTAGCCCCTTCACAGCAGGGGTCTGCCAGCAGAGAGGGTGGTGATCTGCACTGGTGAAGGGAGTTTCCTCACCTGGGAGTACCTCAGGCATGGTGTTTGACACTGGGGTCACAGGGAGCCTCTCTGGGTCTCAGTTTTCTCCCCTGTTAGAGTGAGAGGGTTGGACTTTGGCCCCTAAGGTTTCCTCCAGCTCTAAGTCTGGGAGCTTGTGGTAAATGGTTGTGAATTGCTCAATTAGTCCAGATGGTTGGGAGCCCAACAGGGCTGAGGTGGGGCCAGCAGCCTGGAGAAGACCCACTGTTACCTTCTTCGGGCTGGGGGCTGCCTTCACCAAACAAATTTGTCAGCATGACCACAGAGAGAGCTTTGGGAGGAAGGTACCAAGAAGGGGACAGACTGGTCTAACAGGAGGTAGGCCAGCAGAGTGCTGAGTGTTGTCTGCCCTTTTGAGTGTGTGTGTGCATGTGTGTGCATGCTTGGGGGGGGGTGCCCACGTGGGTGTGGGGAGGTGTGGGGGGGAGGGCAGACCCAAAGCCTGAGTGTGTCTGGCCTCCATCTACCCCCATTGCTTTCCCTACCAGTTGTCTAGTCCACATGGGCCGGAGCCCTCAGTGAATGACCACCAGAAAGGACCAGAGTTGAGGGGGATGACTTCGGGGCACAGTGATGTGATGCTGACCCTAAGCACCCAAAGAGGCATCTTCACTGGTCTTGGCCAAAGGAAAGGCGAGCTTGGGTGGGGACTCAGCCAGATGATGGAGCCTCCTTCAGAGCCCAGCGGAAGAAGGTGGGAAACCTGGGGCCTGAGTGAGTGGAGACCCTACCAAACAGCCCTCTAGAGGTTGGCCAAAGGGCAGACAAAAGAGCCACAGAGGGCTGTGCATTTTAGACATGAGGGAATCATTTTCTCTAAAGTCTGGATAGAGGAGCTGCTGTGGGTGGGGCACTGACAGCCCAGGGTTCTGGACTCCAGAGTCTAGAACCTCTGGAGGTCCCAGGTGTGCAGCAGCAGGGAGAGACTTCTCCTCTCTCAGGAGGAGCTCCTGCTGGGCCTAAGATTTGACAGTCCTCTGTTAGTGTGGCAATGGGAGAAGAGGCTGGACAGCTATAGGAGTCCATGGTAAACTGGAGTGACCAGAGAGGTCACCCAAGAGGGACCTCAGCATTTAGAAGGTACAAAGAGGGCCTGAGACAGACTCTACCTCACACGTCTCCCAGGGACTCCAGTGATGCCCAGGTGCAGAGGGATGGGCACCTCCAGGAGTGGAGGAAACATCCTCAGAAGCAGGATTCAGAGAGGAATTGCCAGGTGAGCCTGGTGATCTTCCACTGTGTCCTGAGAGGGGCACAGTGTGGAGCCAGCAGGAGGAATTCAGGGCCCAGTGGCCTTGCTGGCTACCAGGCCCCTGCCCTCACGGGGGTCCAACAGTGTGCTGGAATGGCCACCCAGGGAGGCTGGGATTTCAGGGAGGCACAGGCTGCCCCCACTAATGTGGGTGGGGACCCCTCGCTGCTCCCCATCCTGAGCAGTGCTCTCTTGAGGGGCTCTGCCCACAGGCAGAGGCCTTCCGCACTGTCTCCTGATATGGGGAGGGCACCCAGGGGCATTCTGGGCCCAGCCCATCCTCTCATGGCTCCTTAGAAGCCCCACGTGACACTTCGTATTTTAATACCACCATCCCAGGAGAGTATTATAAGAGATGTGCTATATAACCTGCCTAATAGGTTAATATTTCATTTTTTAATTTCTTGTTAATAGAGCTTTGGAGTTTTAAGAGTTCCTTTCACGTGGAGGAAAACACTGTCTGTCCTATACCTCACCCACAGAATATAGTATCTTTTTGGACCAGGAGCCAAAATTGTAAGTGATCTTTCCAGGCACTCCAAGGCTGGGGTCTCAAAACAAGGATAAAAGCAGGCAGAGTCCTGTCTTCAGAAGCCAGACTAGAGCCAGGCTAATCCGGGTCCCAGGTGTGGCCCAGCTGGGTGAGCCTCTGGGGAGGAGTGTCTAAGCCACCCTCCAATGTTAGAGGAGACTTTGTTGGCAATGTGACTGGGCCCTCCTGAGGCTTCTAGAGAAGCTGGACAGAGGCCACTCATCAGGTACATTCTCATGGGAATCGCTGCATGCAGGGGTTCAGCCAGATGCCCTGGTGGGGCTTTCTCTTCTCAGCCCCTCAGATCTGGTGATCCATCCACTAGACCAGAGGCAAGGGGGGGGCGGGGGGGGGACCTTCTAGGTCCCCAGGCATGGCCTTTTGACAAAGTCCAAGTTTACAGAATAAATGCTTTTATGAAGGGAGTTTGTTCAGTGAAGTTTGTATTTAATCAAAGCTCTCCACTCGAGGACCTAGAGGGCCACTCGTGACTGCCAGGTCGTAGGCTCCCCACCCCTGCTGGACCAGATTGTATCATCAGGGTGCTGAGCTCTCCGTCCATCCTTCAGTGCCCAGGACATGAGCATCCTGATGGCAGGGATTGGGCCCTCTGTGCCTCCTACATCAACAGCAGCGATCCCCACCCCTGTCCCCCCAATCGGGCTGAGGACTCAGTGGGCACATTAGAAGCCTTGATTAATTGACTGGTTGAGTGAGTGATCGATGAAGAACCCTCTGACCTCACCGACCACTTCCCACACACCTGTTTGCCTCAATGCTTTTCTGGAACTCATTAAAATGCTTTAATTGGGCAATTGCATTCAGCAAAAATCCAATTAGCACCATTGTCAAGGAAACCGCTTCCCCACTGGTCAGCAGGCCCTCTGTTCATCTGCCCCAAATATTGGCTCTGGAACAAGAAAATGTCTGATTCCTCCATTCCTCCCCAGTTTCTACCTTGTATGTTTTTTTTTTTCTCTTCCAAATGGTTATAAAAACCCCTGCGGAAAGAACTCATAAAGTCTGAGAGCTAAGAAGCTGCTTTATCTGATCTGTCTGAGACTGAAAGGAGTGTCTGTGTGACTGTGTGTGTGAGAGTGTGTCTGTGTGACTGTGTGTGAGAGTGTCTATGTGTGTGAGTGTGTCTGTGTGAGAGTGTGTCTGTGTGTGTGACTGTGTGAG
>NW_027186377.1:848630-848882 GCF_028583685.1 Petaurus breviceps papuanus
GTGAGTGTGTCTGTGTGAGAGTGTGTCTGTGTGTGTGACTGTGTGAGTGTGTCTGTGTGTGTCTTGTGTGACTGTATGTGTGACTGTGTGAGAGTGTATCTGTGTGTGTTTGTATGTGTGACTGTGTGAGAGTGTGTCTGTGTGTGTGACTGTGTGAGAGTGTGTCTGTGTGTGTGACTGTGTGTGAGTGTGTCTGTGTGTGTCTTGTGTGACTGTGTGAGAGTGTATCTGTGTGTGTTTGTATGTGTGACT
>NW_027186377.1:848892-851988 GCF_028583685.1 Petaurus breviceps papuanus
GACTGTGTGAGAGTGTATCTGTGTGTGTTTGTATGTGTGACTGTGTGTGAGTGTGTCTGTGTGTGTCTTGTGTGACTGTATGTGTGACTGTGTGAGAGTGTGTCTGTGTGTGTGTGTCTTACAATGACTGCAGCTATTGGTAGCACCAGCCTCACCAAAGCTACTCTGCACGGAGCTTTTTCCAAACTTGAGAAGGAAGTTGATCAGGACCACTCAAATCAGAAGGAGGGAAAGAAAGGGGAGCAATGAGGAGCCTCAGGACCCCGGATCTTGAGACTGGAACCCCCACTTACATTTTGAAAGTAGACTGTTTTCCGTCCCTTATGGTCTTTCCCCTGGGAAGACATTCACCAATCCTGGAGAACAGGATGGGCTCCATAGCCCCTGGTGTAGGTCAGGCTGGACTTCCATAGACTTTAATCAGAGAGCCTCTAGCTTGGCTCCCAGGATTCCGTTTGAATGGAGGATACGGCAGAACACTGCTCACTGGGCCCCCCTTGTGGTGGGTTAAGCCATGCCCAGCTCCTTCAAAATCAAAGGGTTTGCCAGCTAAAGAGACCATCCCCAAAGCATGGGCCTTTCTTTCTAACCTGGAGGACCGTGCCTGTCCTGACTTGCCTGCTGACTCACTCCATGACTTGGGTCACTGCCCCTTCCTGGGTCTCAGTTCCCACCCCCATGAAATGAAGAGGGTGGATGGATCCACTGAATCACAGCCTCTCAGAATGGGACAAGTCCTTGGAGGCCAAGGAATCATATGCTCCGGGTTCTGGGGCTAATGCAGGTTCGGACCCCCCTGAGCTGGGGCAGCACTGGAAGGCTGGAGTCCAAACTGCCCTGTTTTATCTAAAGCCTCCCGGGGTGTGTCTACAGCTCAGCTCCTCCCAATGGCCTTCCTGCCTGAGGCCATTTCATTTCTGTCAGTGAATTGAAGCCTCTTCTCCTCCATTAGATAAACTTCACCTCGTGCCTTCGGTGGTGTCCCACCTGAAAAGCTCCGGGTATAGAAGGTCGGGCCATTCCATTCAGTAGGATGGGCTGTCACTCCCACCCCACAGCCATCAGGATCACTTACTGGTACTTGCTGTTCTTCACTCACTTTTAGTCAACACAGATACTCCATGGCCCCATTTGGGGTTTTCTTAGCAAAGACCGTAGAAGGGTTGGCCAATTCTTGCCCCATCTCATTTTACAGGTGAGGAAACTGAGGCAAACAGGGTCATCTAGCCAGGGAGGGTCTGAGGCAAGATTTGAACCCAGGGCCTCCTGACTCCAGGACCCAGCACTCTGTCCAGTTCACCCTTTACTGTCAATCTCTGAGCCCCCATGAGCAACAAATCACAGATCAGGTCAATCATTAAGCACCTGCAGGTGCTGGGTACCCTGCTACAAAAGCAGAAGAAAGACAAGCCCTGCCCTTGGGGAGTTTACACTCTAATGGGGGAGGCAGCCTTCAGAGAAATGTATACCAAGGAGCCCCAGACAGAACACACTCGCGATATCCCCAGAGGAAAGGCACCAGCATGAAGAGGAGTTGGAAACGACTTCCTAGGAAGCTGGGGTGTTCGTTGGGACTGGAAGGAAGCCAGGAAAGACAGGCGGCAGCCACAAGGAAGGAGAGAAGAACAGGCCTTGGGCCAGCCAGGAGAAATACCCAGGGCCCAGAAATGGAAGGTCTTGTCTGAGGAACAACCATGAGGCTAGGGGCACCAGATGGAAGGGAGCTGTTGAGGTGTAAAGTATTAAAGCTGGAAAGATAGACAGGGCCAGAATGCCCAACGATCCTGGAGGTGACAGGAGCCACTGAAGGCAGTGCAAGAGGGAAGAGGGACATGGGCAGACCTACATTTTAGGGAGGCCAATTTGGCAGCTATGTGGAAGATGGCCTGGAGTGGGGAGAGACTGAGACAGGCAGACTCCTCAGCAGCTGCTGCAATTGTCCAGGTATGAGGTGAGGAGGGTCTGCACCAGGGTGGGGCAGGGTAAGAGGAGGGGGAAGACAGGAGAGATGCTGCAGAGGGTAAATGAAGAGGACTTGGCACCATATAGGATGGGAGGGGGTATAAGAGAAAGTGAGAATCCCAGGATGACGCCGAGGCTGTGAGCCTGAGGGACCAGGAGGAAGGAGGCTCCCTCAACAGTAATAGAACATTTAGAGGGATTAGGGATGAAGACAGTGAGTTTAAGATGTCTACTAGACATTCAGTAGGAGATGTCTGAAAGACAACTGGAGATGGGAGATCTCTCAGCAGAGAGATTGGGGCAGGAGAGGGAGATCTAAGGATCATCAGCATAGATATGGTCACTAAATCCATGGGAGCTGATGAAATCCCCAAGTGATTAGTCTGGAGGGAGAAAAGAAGAGGGTCCAGGACAGAACCTGAGGGCCACCTGTGGTTAGAGGAGGATCTGGAAGAGGATCCACCCAAGGGGACAGAGAAAGAGTGGTTAGAGACAGAGGAGGAGAACTGGGCGGGGAGGCTGTCCCAAAACACCCAGAGAGAAGAGAATTTAAAAGGCCATTCGATTTAGTGGTTAGGAGATGCATGGTGACTCTGAAGAGAGCCTCTATGGTTGAATGATGAAGGTGGAAGCCAGACTATGGAGTGTTAAGGAGAGAATGAGAGGAGAGGACGTGTAGGGTCAATTGTAGATGACCTCCTCAATGAGTCCAGCCACAAGAGATCTGGGAAAATAGCTGGTGGGGATGGAAGGGCTAAATGAGCTCCTCTCCCTCCTGTGTCAAAGTCAGCAGGCTTCCTTGGACAGCTGCCTTTGGAATCCTTAGGGCACTGTGACAATGTGACCGATGATGGAAAGCAATTCCAGGCTAAATGTAATAAATGCTCTAAAGACAAGCACAAGAAAATCCCACGGTTGGGGGTGGGGCAGGGAGGACGCCCCAGAGGAAGGAAGGGGGGAGGAAGGAGCTCTGCTACTTTAAGTGCCTTTAAGTGAACAAATTATTTTAGGAGGAGACAAAATTCAGGAATACCAGGCATAAGGAATGACATTAGCAAGGGTCCAGAATTGAGACCGAGAGAATGGGGGGAGGGGGGAGAGACAGAGACAGAGAGAGAGAGAGAGAGAGAGAGA
>NW_027186377.1:852088-878301 GCF_028583685.1 Petaurus breviceps papuanus
GGAGAGAGGAAAAGGAGGGAGGGAGGAAGAGAGAATGAGAGGGAGGCAGGGAGAGAATAAGAGAGAATGAGAGAGAGGGAGGGAGGGAGAAAGGAAAGGAGAGGAGAGAGGGGAAAAGGGAGGGAGGGAGGAAGAAAGAGGAGAAAGGGGGAGGAGGGAGAGGAGAGAGAGATGGAGCTCTGCAAATAACAAGCTGGGTGTCATGGGGCAGGGCCCTTCCTCCCTTGGGTCATGTTTGCTCCCCTGCCCCATGAGGGCCTGGCCTGAGGCGGAGCGAGCTCCTCAAGGCTTTAGCTCCCACTGTCCTGGTAAGCAGAGGCTTGTGCGGCTGTGATGGCAGAGGTGGAGGCCCACTGGCAGCCTCTGACAGCCAAGGGCTCTCTAGAAACTCAGTGTAGGCGCAGCGCGCGCGGCTCATTAAGGATTCCTGGGCTCGTTCCGGGCTTTGGGCTCCTCCGATGACTCCTGCAGCATAGCTGCTTTCTGGGCCAGGACGTGCCTGGGTCCCAGCCCGAGCCTCAGGGGGCCAGGCCGACAGCACATCAGCAACATCCACTCTTTTCTCCAAAACTTAGCTCCAACTTTCAAGGAATAGTCAATAAAATCCCACCTCTGAAGCCTGAGTGCCGTGGGCGCTGGAGCGAGCGTGTGAACAGGCTGGAGCTGAAAGTGATTGTCAGAAGCCTTCCCACAGACGCCCCCCCACACACACACCTCACACAGATACCTCTCACACACACATCTCTCTCACACACACCTCTCACACAAACACCTCTCACACACACAACTCACACACTCACACACACCCCTCTCACACACACACTCACACACCCCTCTCACACACACACTCACATACACACACACCTCACACACACCTCTCTCACACACCTACACCTCACACACTCCTCACACACACACCCTCATACACTCACACACACACCTCTCACACACAGCTCTCTCACACACATACATTCATACACGTGAGAGAATACGTGCTTCATTCAGTGTCTGCATTTGCAGATCGGTGCTGGGTACTGGAGGGTATGGGGGCACAGGAGGGCATGGGAGGCACAGACAAGATGAATCAGACAGGCCCTACCTGTATGGAGGCCCTGGCCAAGCAGGCAACGAAGGAGATGAACCACAAATCAGAGGAAACGGCTCCTGTTTGTGGCCGGGCTGGGGGTTTACATAATCCGCTCCCCATAACCTCCCGGTGCACCGGGATCACCAAGGCCCTGGGCACCCGCTCAGTGCTTTCCACACGTTGCCGCCCGCCCCTGGCAGAGCCCCTGCAACGCCATTATGCCCAAGGTCCCTGCCAGCTCCAAGGGCTCGGGCCCACACCTATGCATGAGGGTCACTGGCAGGACTGGGAGGGGAGAGGAGGCACGCGAGACAGAGATCTGGGCGGAGCCGGAGGCGAGCAGAGCCCTGGCGGGGTAGGGGTGAGGGGCGGGAAGCCAGCTGCGGGAAGGGAGGCGAGATCGAGGAGCCCGGCAGCCCCGGGCACAAAGGGCCCGTCCGTTTGTGCTCATCCTGGCAATGCCCTGCTTTGGGGAGCTGCC
Source organism: Petaurus breviceps papuanus (assembly GCF_028583685.1). NCBI lineage: Eukaryota > Metazoa > Chordata > Mammalia > Diprotodontia > Petauridae > Petaurus > Petaurus breviceps. Next base: position 853,657 of record NW_027186377.1, read on the forward strand.
TCTGTCTGGCCTGGATATGAGATTTTAAATGAAATAAAGTCAGTGCCTGCCCGGAAGCTGCTGAATCTGAGGGAGTTTTTCAGTCTAACACCGGGTAAGAGGAAGAGAGGGCGCTATCCAGCCCCTCCCTGCGGCGAGCTGAGAATGGGGAGGATCAGACCCAACAGGGAGCCTGCAGAGCTAGGGAGATGAGGCGCCTAGGAGCCGTTCTCACAGTAACGGGATTCCAGCTGAATAAGACCCGAAATCCATTGTAAATGAAAGGAAATCTCATTTCCCTGGGCCTGGGACTCTAATTGAATGTGATAAATGCAGCTGTCAGCGCTGGGTGCTGGGGCCCAAGGGAGAGTACTGGGAAGCCTTGGACCTGGGTAGGTCAGTCAGCAGGCATCAGTGAAGCACCTACTGTGTGCCAAATACTGTGCTAAGCACAGGGTACACAAGGAGCAGCAGAAGCCCAGCCCCAGACCTCAGGATCTCACTGTGATAGAGGAGACAGCGTGGGGATCCCCCGTTCTATGAGATCTACACCGCGCCGGCAGCGGGCTGCGAGAGCGGGCAGTCTGGGACTGGGATCGGCTGAGCCGGCCGAAGCCTGCGTCCGGGTCCAACAAGGATCCCCTCTGCCCGCACTTCGTTAGGTCTCTCACTTAAGCGACACCTACTATGTGCCAGGCCGTGTCCCAAGAGGCGAAGTTGCAAAGACCCTGCCTTTAGGGAGCTCGAAGTCTAACGCTGCAGACCATGTACAATTACGTCCATCCAAGAAACACATTTTACTGCTTCTGGGAGCATGGGGCAGGGTCACTTCACCTCACCTCAGTTTCCCCATCTGCAGCATGGGCAGGGGTTGAACTAGAAGTCCTTAGCTCGGGCTCTTGGACCTGAGGTCTAAGGGGGTTGGCCAAACTGTCAGACAGGTTTGTTTTGACCCTCCCTCTCTCCTTCCCTCCCTCCCTGTCCCAACAATCTCTATTAACCAGCTACTGAATGGAGACCTTGAAAATCACCGAGGTCACCCCCTGAAACTGAAGGCCAGAGGAGTTCTATGACCTGCCAAGGTCACACAGCCAGTAAGTGTCCTGACACCAAGGTCAATCTGGGCTTCCTACCCTGCCAGGAGAGGTCCCTGAGCAGTCTCTGCAGGAAATGAAAGGTCTGCCCAAACTACCCCCTTCTCCCAGGGGATCTGGACCAAAGATTTGAGAGGTTAAAAGAGTCTGGGGCAGGCGGACATCAGCCCCCATCAGCCCCCAGACCCATCCAGTCTTTAGGACTGACCCTCCAATGTCAATATGGCTTCCTGGGTATTTCCTATGCACCCTGTGTGCCATTGGCTCAGACACATAGAGTGGCTGCCTGTTTGCAGACTCATCTCCCATCACCCTCACTGACTGACTGCCTGACAGCAGGTGGATGGGATCCACACACAGAGCCAACCAGTCAGTACACTACCTTCGAGGAAAGATCACATGTGCCCTGAGAAGCCTGCCCAAAGTACACGGGAGCTGGGGACTTGTGTGTGTGTGCTCACAAGCTGTGGGGGGGGAGAGGCAAGGCAGCAGGGGCATGGGGTATGGTCCTGCAGAAATGGGGCTTGAAGGCCACCAAGGAGTCAAATGGGGAAGAGGACCAATGGCAAAGGATGGACGCTGAATGTGAGCCATAGCAAGAAGATGGTTGGCGCCAGGTCAGACAGAGCGTTTACATCTGGTCCCTGAGGCAGTAGGGAGCCACAGCAGTTTACTAAGGAGGGGAGTGAGGGGCTCCAGAAAGGCTCTGGGTCAACAGCTCCAAAGGCTAACAAAGAGCTGCCTCAAACCCCTCATGAGGAGACACAGTGCTGGATGCCCTCTACTGAGGCATTATGGCTCCATCCTTCCTGGCCCCTGCAGGGTGTGGTTCATTGTTGAGAAGGCAGATGCCCCAAAATCAGGAAGAGCGAAGGAAGACCCATTCACCAAATCCCTCAATAACAACATCCAGGTCAGAAATGGGGGGGGGGACTGTCCCTGTTACTTTTTTTTCTTTTTGGAGGGGGGAAGGCAGGGCAATTGGGGTTAAGTGACTTGCCCAAGGTCACACTGCTGGTAAGTGTTAAGTGTCTGAGGACATTTTTGAACTCAGGTCCTCCTGATTCCAGGGCTGGTGCTCTATTCACTGTGCCACCTAGCTGCCCCTTCATTGTTACTTCTAAGACAAACCAGGGAGTCCTCAGCCAGAACTTCAAGGCTACCCAGTCTGGCACCAGGCTTCCTTTGGAGGCAACCAGGGGCAAAGCAGGAAAGGCCTGAGTTCAAATCCTGACTCTGACATCTATTATTGACTGCAAAGATTGCTGTCCCACCCAGAGGGGTGGGCTTCCTCTGGAATCAGCATCTCCCACCTGCTGAGGGCTTGGGATAATGCAGTGCGAAATGGGGGGGGGGCAGGCAGTCTCCAGTGTACTCCACAGACAAAATCCCCACTTTTCTCTCCTTTGACCTTCAGCCAAATGCTCCCCACATTGCTTTCCCTGTTTCCTGGATTCCCACAAGTGAGCCGACCTTCTGAATGTGTCATCCTGCACACTACCACCCCTGCTCTGCACCCATCCTGTGTCCTTAAAATAAAGTAACCATCCAGAGCCGTGGCTGCCCTGCAGCCAGATCTGCACCCACCTCCAGCCCCATTACCTTCACCCAGGACATTTGTGAAGGGAGATTTGAGGAAGCCCTTTTTATTCCAGGCTCCTCTCTTGGATCCTTGGTTGAATGTCCATCTCTATGTTGGTGATTCCCAGATCAACAAATTCAGCCCCAGTAATGCTGATGAGCTCCCCATAATGAGGGCCTCCATGTGTTCAAGTCAACTACCTACCCTGGGCCCCTGAATGAATGAATGAATGAATGTATGAATGCATGAATGCATGACTCCTTTGATCCTGCTAAGGGCCTCACCCAATGCTATGGAATGAAGGCAGCCTGGGGTTCTTGAAGGCTTTGCACAAATTCTGTCCAGCATTCTGTGTCTCCAGGTCACCAGGGCAATGAGTCCAAGCACTGTCATCCTGGGCCCTGCTCCCACTCACTCCCCATCTCTCCTTTTCGATCCCTGGAGCTCCACCCTCCCCACCGACCCAAGGAAGGAGGTCCCTGCAGCTTCTCTGCATCCAGCTCCTGTTCTCTGGCCTGACTCCTGGGGATTTGGACCTGTTTTGTCTGCTCATCACCACACGTCTTGGACAAGCAGATTCTGGGCCTCCTTTGAGGCCTAACTGTGCCCAGTGGAGTTGACCTTCCTGGGCCACAGAGAAGGGTCTGTAGGCCATGGATGGCCTCCACCAAATAACCTCAGGGTCTTCAAAGACAGCTTCTATGCTGCCCTCAAGCCCCTACACCTTGACATTTGAACCTGTGGACATACTGACCCATCCAGTCACACAAATCCATCTCCCAAAGTGCAGCAGTCATAATGGGCTAGGTGAGGAGTCTAGGCTGAGGTCAGAGAAAGGTCCAGGATTGGATGGAACAGGGCAGGGAGGGAGGGGGCTGGGACCTCCCAGTGACTGGGACCTGGGGACATCAGTGAACAGAGTCTGGGGAGGGAAGCCCCAATAATGACTGTTCTAAGGTCCTTAAGAGAGGACCTCAGGCCAAGTCATTCTCCTCTCTGGGGTGTTTGCTAGTGGACTTGGCATATGCAAAGTTAATTAAAAGAAAATGCTAATTAATACCACTCAATTACCCCAGCCATATGACCCCAAAGATTGAGCACTAATTCAAAATCAAATTAATTCTGCCTTGGTCTTGTCTCCTGTTCTCTTCTGAGAGGGCCGGTAAATAGAACCCTAGCTAAAGAGGGGTCCCTGGTTGGGAGGCAGAGAGGGAGATGACCACGGCAGCACAATGAGAAGGACCCAGACTCTGACATCAGTCATTCCATTTCTCAAAAACTGAAAACCACAAATCAGATGGTTTGAACCAGGTATGCCAGTAGGGGGAGAAAGGAGGAGGGGAGAGAACACCCCTGCTTGGAAGCACCTGCTCTGTGCCAGGCAAATCTGATCTCATCTGTTTCTCACAAAGCCCACCTTGAGGACATTGACAAGAGCTGCATGAGAAGGGGAAGCATGCATGGCACACTCATGCCTAGCTCATGAGCCCCCACTGGTGTGTTTTTACCAACCAGAGCACTATGCTTCAAAACAAAAGACATTTCATCAAGTGACAAAAAAACCCTCACTTCCATGAATCCATGGAGAAGACTCTCACAGATTACCACAATCCCTGTGGCAAAGGGCACATATACTGTAGAAGCAGGTGGCACAGTGGGTAGAGTGCTACGCTTGGAGTCAGGGAGACCTCCAGACACTAATCAGCTGTGTGACCCTGGCAGACCAATTAAATTCTATTTTCCTCAGTTTCCTCAACTGTAAAATGAAGCTGATAATAGCCCCTGCCTTGAAGAGTCACGAGGATGAAATGAGATACTAACTGTGAAAAGCACTTAGCCCAGTGCCTGGCACACAGTAGGCTTTAATAAATGCTCATCGACTGACTTGGGTGCTCTCGGCAAGCACCGAATCGGGGGCTGATCCTGGCTGTGAGCTGTCAGGCATTGGAGACTCCTCTCAGCATTTCTGCTGGGCTCCTTCCTGCTGGGTGGCTCTCTGCTACCATCTGCTGGCCTTCAGATCCCTCGCTTCCTCAGGGCCAGCTGCTCTGCCCTGCTATCATCTGCTGGAAAGCCTCTCCCTGATGGGAGGCTGGGACACCGAGGCTCTCTTTGTGTCCAGCCAAGGACTGTGCTCCCCCGTGCCAGCAAAAGCTACCAAAATCCCAAAGAGTATCTCCTTTTGTCTGAAGTTTTTCATGACCTCAGCCAATTCTCTGACTTGAGAGTGTGTATGAGTGCACTTGAGGGACTTCCCTCCCCCCTCCAAAATAAAAAAAAAAAAGACTTATGGGCTGTATTTGGGCTAAGTGCCGCCTTTGAGGAGAGAATACTGATTGGGTCTTTTCTGGGCTTTTCTGCAGGCAGGAACTGGACTGTTTGGTCCTTAACCACACAGCCATAGGAGATAACATTATGCCATATTTGGCCAGAGCGCAGCACTGAGTAAAGAAGGCTTCGCACCAGGCCTCCCACAAGTCACATCACTTGGAGAAGGTACCTTGGACAGCAGCTAGCTCCCTGATTCCCTCCCCACAGGCATCACAGGGCCCACGACTCGGGGCTTTCTGCTAAGACAGCCTGCACTGGACCATACAGGCAGAATTGGCAAAGAGAGAAAAGAGGCACCATTCACTTTAAACAGACAGATGCCCAGGAAATGACGTCTCACAGGATGCAAGTAAATAACTCCTCTGTCCGAGGCTTCAGGGATCCTGTGAGGGAAAGGGGCAGAAGGTCTGGATTTGAAGTCAGAGGTTCAGATCTGGGCTTTCCAACTTGCTGCTTACATTGCCTTAAGCCAGTCTTCTCTTATCTTGGCCTCAGTTTCCCTCTCTGTAAAATGAAAGGGTGGGGCTGGACCATTTCCCTTTTCCTTTCACATCCAGGGATCCTTGCAGCTGAGATCTGACCTTTTAATTTAAAAGTTTCTTCAGGCCTGGCTCAGACCCTCTCCCACTTCCCCTCCTCTGGCCCCTGCAGGTCCTGTTTTAGGAGTCTTAGCTCACTGGCTTTGTCCTCTTCTCTGCTGGAGCTCTAGGCCCTCTCTCTTCCTAGGTGACAGCTGTGGTCCAGCCTTGCTTTCTCCTCTCAAGGACTCACAGCTCAGTTCCATCCACCTCCCTGGAGAGCCCCGACTTCCCCAGCCACTCCTGCTGGTCACTCAGAATCCTGTCCAGGACAGTTCTCTCCCCACCCCTGGCAAGATGAAATGAGAACAAAGACTGTGACCATTATGGCAGCAGCTCCCGTCAGAGTAGCGTGGGGGAGGCGGGGTGGCTCAGATCATGGCAGCAGACAGGGGGTGATAGGCCTGCAGCCTCCCATTCCTCTCAGGCTCAAGGCCACAGAACTCCTGGGCCACCCATCTGAACCCCCCTCCCCAGAACAGAAGGAGGCCGTGGGTCCTCCCAGCCTGGGCAGAAACTCCGGGCTTCTGGGGCTTCAGAGGTAACTTTTTAAAGAATCTTGTAAATTATTCAAGTTACTTAACACTCATTAAAGTTAAGGCAGCCTCTCCAGCAGCTTCTGTGAAACCTGTTATTGGGCACTTCCCCATCTGGCGCACCACCTCCTAAAAGCTCGGGTGCCTTTTTAGCTTAACGAAGCATTTAGTGTCCAGTGAGCCCTCGCCATCAGTTGGGGGGTATCTCCTGTCGGGGACCCCCAGACAACCTCCAAACCAAGGTGAGGAAATGGAAGCACTAACAGGCCAGCCTGGCCTTCAGCCACCGCCGTCCACCCGCGCCCTGCTCTCTGTTCCTCCCCTTCCAAGCAGCCGCCCAGAGTGGTCAGGCACCCTTGTCAGTCAGCAAATGTTTATGAAGTCTGTGCCAGGCCCTGAGTTCAGTGCCGGAGGTGGAGAGGAAGGGCAAACCATCTCTGTCCTCAGGGACATGGTGCTGGCAGGAGTGGGAAGTGTGGAAGTCACTGTGGGCCCATGAGGTGCATCCAGGACAGAGGGAGGAACCTCCCTGGAGATGCCAGCACCAACGGGCAAAGGCTTCCGGGGAAGGTGTGTGAAGCTGTGTCTGGGAGAGAGGAGGGAGAGGAGGCCAGGTGTGAGGGAGAGTCTGTGCAGAGCTGGGAGGGGAGGTGGGGCAAACCCAGAGGGGCAGGCTTCGGGGCAGAACTGTGCAGACTGGAAATGACAGAGCGGTCCAGGTTGGAGAGAGCCTTACATGGCAGCTTCCATAGGCAGCATCTATATAGCCCTTTAGTCTGCACTTTACAAACACCACACCCCCAAAAATCTGGGGAGGGGGTGCTGTTACTACCCTCATTTTACAGATGAGGAAACTGAGGCAGTAGCAGTTCAGCCACTTGTTCAGGGTCATATAGTCAGCAAATGTTTGAGGTAGGATTTGAACCCAGGCCTGACTCCAGGCCCTGGGCTCTGGGACTGTGGCACCCCCTAGTTGCTTCTTAGAAAGCTTTATTCGATAGTTCAGGGGGAAAGTCAGGCCCCCTGAACTTCAGAGAAAACACAAGCAGAGAAACAAAGACCAACAGACGGGGCTTCTAACCGTCTGAGAAATGAGCACAGACCAACAGACAGACCCAGCTGTCTGACCAAGGCAATCCAAGCTAGCTACCAGGAAGGGAAGCACCAACATCATGGTTTTTTCAAAGGGAGGGGACGGCTACCCAGCGTGTCATCTGGCTGCATCGCATGGACACTCTTCCAATGAGTGAGCCCCAAAGTGACACGCTGACCGCAGGGTATGGATATATCCTTCTCAGGGCCAGAGGGCATCACAGTGATGCCCTCATGACTGGGTGCCTAATCAGAAATCAGCAAGAGGAGTGAAAGTCTCCCTACCAGCCAGCTCCCCTTAATGGACCCCACTTGAGGCCTGTTAATGGGCTGGAAGCTCTTAAACCCATCGACTCCCACCAAGGAGTACAGAGTGGGAAAGAGTGGAGTGAGGGGGTCTGGGCATGAGCCAGGGTCTGTATCTGTTAGCTGGGTGACCTGGGTACTCTCTGTGCCCCCATTTCCTCATCTGTACAACAACAGGGTTAGACTAAATGCCCTTGGATTTTCGGTCCAGACACTCAGCTCCTCTCTGTTTTAAGGGTTCTCTCAGCCCTAAGCCCTTTGATGCTCTGATACAAACCCCCAGGTTGACGTCCCAAAGCTTGTCTGGCAAGGTTCTGGCTACTGTTGTCCCAGAGCTCTCAAAGCCTCCCTCGGCCTTGGCCAGCATGGAGCTGTGGAATGATGACTGGGCTTGCCGTCTAGGCCCTGCATTACCTGCCTGGTGACTACAGCAAGTACTTTACCCCCAACAGGCCTCACTTTAACTGGGAGATTTCTAAAGTTTCCGCTCTCACATCCTGGATTGCTATGAAGGACATCCCAGTAAAGGTCCCCAGGCCCTAGGCTCGTAGTGCCCTTAGCACAAAGGCCAGCTGGCCATACACGTGCACTTACCTTTGGGAGGTGGCGGGTTATTTAGGGCACCAGCCCCCAAGCTCCCACACACAGAATGGCTTTGTGCCCAGACCTTCAGCAGTTGCTTGTGAATTTGTATTGCACCAGAACTCAAGTGCTAACAAGGCCTATTTTGGCTGCATCCTGGGTCTAATAATGTTTTCTTCTCTCCTCCCCAGTGGCCTGAAAATAACCAAGACACCAGGTGGGAGGGTGAGCAGAAAAGGAAACAGCACATCAAAGTCGACCCAGCCCATTCAGCAAGGCTTTGCTCTACAGAAGGATGGGGCTGACCCCCAACACTAGTTCACTGGAAAATCACAGCCTCCCACGACTGGCCAGAAGTCTGTGGCTTTGGGGCAAGAGGAGAGAACTGCACAGGTTAATTCTCTGCAGCCTTGGATCTCCAGAAAGGTCAGGAGGTCCTTTCTCAGAATCCCAGTTCTGTAGAAGAGAGAACAGAGGGCCCAGCATGTCCCAGCCAGAAGGCCCACGTGAGGTATCTCATCTAAGGAGTCCTGCCTGCACCAGGCCAGAGGAGCCACTGTCCAGCCTCCGTCTGAGACCTCTAGAGACAGGGGAGAAGCTCCTTTTCCAAGGGGCAGCTTGTTCCACACTGGAACAACTCTCCACAGGAAGAGGCAGAATGTGTCCCCACCCGTAGCTATGGCTGGGCTCTCTGGGTCCCAGCAGAGCCCAGCTAACCCCTGCTCTCCCACCCTCGCAGCCAGAGCTGGGGGGCAGGGGTGATCCAGTCCAATGGAGGCAGACCAAAAGCAGGTATTAAGGATGCACTATGTGCCAAGGACTGTGCTATGGCTGGGAATGCAAAGAAAGATAAAACAAAACAAACAGTCCTTCCTCTGGAGGATTCCAATGGAGGAGAAAGAAAGCAAACAACCATTTACGCATCAGATACAGGCAGGATTAATGCAGATAACCAACAGACGGAAAGTGCTGGCCGGCACAGATAGGAATGCCCCCTGAGTATAAAAGGAAGGGGGGAAGCATTTCTTCAGGGCCTCTCTGTGCCAGGGCTGGGAAGAACCTTACAGAGACCAACTCATTTGGTCGTCACAACGGCCTGGGGATGGGGGGAAGAAGATTCTACTATTATTACCCCCTCTAGAGTTAAGGGCACCGAGGCAGAGGTTCAGTGACTTGCCCAGAGTCATACAGTTAGTCAGGCCTGGAGGGAGGGTTCTAAGCCAGGTCTTTCCATTGCATCCTCCCTGCTACCTAAATGCAATCCCCACCACAATAGCCTTGAGCCTTTGCTTGAAGACCTCCCAGGAGTCAATGGTCCAGAACTATCCTTTCCCCTTCCGTGATTTCTCTGGCATCTTTCCTTTTCTCCCTCTGAGCACTGAGGCTGGCTTCAGTGTCTGCTCGACTGAGAGATTGGGCTGCATTTTCCCCACCTGAAATATAATCTTATCCCTGTCCATGTTTCTTATCTCTAATCCTCCAAATGCTACTGCCTTATAGACCCCCCCCCATTGAGGACCTGTGTCCTCTGATTCTGACTGGGAGAGTGAGATGGACGTCTAATCGGGCATTTTTTTCTTCCCCAAGTTATAATGTCCTACCTCTGTAAGAAATCTCATGGGTTTACATAGGTCACTTTTGTCCTGACCCACTGATTTTTCTTCTTTAATAGAAAATGCAGACAAAGCCAAAGAGGGATTTCACAGAGAAAGGATAGATGCTGAGGGCAAGGCAGAGGCCACCACGACTCGGTGTGACCAGAATTGCCTGGCCCGTGATTCAGGGAAGGTGAGGAGGAAGAGATGAGCCACGTGCCAGCAAGGGAAACAGAAAGCTCACCCTGTTCCGGGGCTCCCTCCCCATGGCGGATGGACTCTGCCTGCCCACTGGGAAAGTTTTAGAATGTGCTAGAAATTAGCTCAATCTTGTTTGTACAAGGCTGTTTTCATGGTGTCCCCTCCCCACCTTAGCCTGGGCAGGGACTGGCGTTTGGTTTTTGCCTCCTAGACAGTGCCTGGAACTTGGTAGGTGCCTAATAAATGCTTACTGACTGGGCTGACAGATACACATCCTCAGAGCGCATGGGCTAACCTGCTCATGCCTTCTCCTCTATGTCTTTTGCATGATGTTCTCCCCTGAATCCCCCAACATGCCAGAGGCCTCACTCTGGACCCTCATGGTCTCAGCACATGATGAAGGGCTTCTCAAAACCAGATGGCCGCTGTCTCCCCTCCAGGTCACAGAGAGGACAGACCAAATTGGGGAAGACCTTAGGAGCCACAGAGGCCAGCCTCTCCCTTTCCTAGCCAGGGAAACAGAGGACAACAGAGAGACAGACTTGCCTCGGTTCGTGAGGCAGCAAATAGCCAGGCTGGGACTTCAGGCTTCAAATCCCGAATTCTTTCCCCTGCATCAAGGGACTGGATCAGTACCCAAGAAAGAGGTAAGTGTCCTGCCTCTGTGGAGGTGTGTCTCATGGCTGATACTTCGAGCCTCTGTCCCGCTATAGGTCTATGGACATAGCACATCTCCCTAGAACACAGGGTCTGTCCCTGCATCAGGAACACAAATCCAGGCCGTGGTTAGACCTTCCTCGCATCCCCTGGCGGGGGGGGAGCGCAGGGCTCTATCCTGATCATAGATGACCAAAGACTAAGGTCTGGAGCTAGAGATGGGAGCTGGGAGAGGTCTTAGAGAAATTCTATTCTAACCCCTTATTTTTCAGGCAAGGAAACTGAGGCCCAGAGGGGACAGGACTTACTCAAGGTCACCCAGCTAGATGGTGCATTAGATACCAGGAAACTAGAGTTTAAATCCTGCCCTTCGGATACTTATTAGCCATGTGACCTTGGGTAGGTCACTTAACCACTCTCTACTTCAGTGTCTTTGGCTGTAACAATGGTGACCAATATGGCTCCCATTTCTCTGGGGGGTAACTCAGGGTCATTTGCACCACATGATGACACAGTGGGTGAGCCCTTGCTGGAATTAAGAGTGGGTCAAGAAGGCATGTGAAGACCCCTCCACGGACACCCCCACACAAATCAATGACCAAAGTCATTAGGTTCCTTCTGTGTGCTAGGCACTAGAGAATGAAAGACAAACAAGAACCAATCTCTGACTGCCAGGAACTTATTCCTAGGAAGAGACATGTCCACAGACAATGGGCGCCCCAAAGTCCACAGTGTCTGGGATGAGCCAGTGCCGGGGCTTTGGGAATGGGAGAGACACGGCCTCTGACTCACTCCTGAGGATTGCCCAGCTCCCCGACCCCCCCCCCCCGTCAACTCGCACTCAGACCAGTCAGAATGGACCCACTGAAGAGGGTGGGCTCTTCAGACCCAGCAACAAGACTGGCCATGGTCCAAGAATGAGAAATCCCAAGAGGCCTGGTGACCTTGCCTCTGGGGGCTGTTTGATGCATAACAACCCCTTTTCCCTAAAACAAACAAGCAATTTCTCTGGGGACTTTGTAGAGCTGTGGGATGGCAGAGTGGGCATAGGAAGCCTAGGAAGGAGAGGGCTGGTAGTGGTTGGCCGGAGGCCCTGACTCTAAGCTTAAGAGTCCAGGTATGACCTGGACATCATGGGGGCTGCTGCCCAGTGGTCCCCTCCACACAGCCCATCAGTGCCCATTGTGGAAACCGTGGGAACCCATCCTCACCAGCACCCCCTCCCCTGCTGTCTGGCCTCCCCTGGCCAATATGAATGAGACAAGTGGGAGGCCCTTGTTTAAATACACAGCACTCCCGGCAGGGGAATAGACAGAGAACATCCAGTTTTAATTAAAAGTCAAGAGAAAATACACATTTCCTCAGCCTGATCTCCCCAATGAAAGACCCTTCCACCCTCCAGCCTCCTCTCACACAGCTGCCTCTTTGCATCTCCACACTCCAGGCCATGTCGGTCTGAGACCGCCTTACCTCTGCCTATTCAAATGCCCTTCCTCAGGCTCCACCCCCTCCAGGAAGACTCCCCCATCTCACCCCTCCTTTCTGAAAGCACCTTTTTCTTTCCCAGTCTCAGCCCACCCTGGAGGGTGGAGCTGCCTGACAGGCAGTGGGCATGGGACCCTGGCAGCACCCGTCCTCGGGGGAGCCTCCAAGGGTTTGCTGTGGTTCTGGGTTCTCAGAAGTGGCAGGATCCAGAACTCCTGAGGTCAAAGACCTTGATCTGTTTTCTACAAAGTTTGCATGAAAAGAGAAAAGGAGGAGTTTTTATCCCAGTTGGCCCTGACACTTATCTCTATATAAGTTTCAATTCACCAAAGGTTAAAAATATCTGATTTTTTAATGGACAAAAAAAGCCTGATTTTGCACCTCAATCACAGAGGGTTACAAGGGTGAAGAGTCCCTGGATTCCTTCTTACCCCTTGATGCTCTCTCATTGATGACCTTCAGGGGAAGCAGCTGAGCATAGCTACAAGGCTTGGCTTTGACCTCTGGTACTCACTGCCTGAAGGACCTTGGCCAGACACTTCGGCTCAGCCTCAGCTCCTTCTTCTGTGAAGTGGGGTGATGATCCTTCCCTGCCTGCCCCCTAGGGCTGGTGGGAAGATCAGGGACATGCTAGCCAAGAGCTTAGGACCCCAGTGACCTATGGGAAAGATTGAGTCTGTGCCTCTCAAGGTCTGAGGACTGCAAGGCTGCTCAGAGGCCATGGAGTCTGACCCCTAGTGGCACACAGGAGGAACCCCTGGTCCAGGGACCACATGCCTGTCTGGGTGAGTCAAGGTCAATTCGAAGGTCCGTGAGCTAGCCAGACTCAGGAGGACAAGAGTTCTCACCCTGTCCCGGTGACAGGAGACAGGTAAGGGGCTGATCAGAGCCCTCTGGGGGTCAGCCTGGACTTGCTCTCACTCTTTCCCCCCAGGATCCCTGGGACACTCAGAGATGTCTCCCAGACATCTGTTCCATATTGGCTTGGACACAGTCCTCCCCCACAACCCACACAGGTCTTCCCTCCTCCTGCCTCCCCCTCATCACAACCTGAAATCTCCCTGTTCCAGTTTCCTTCAGCTGTTAAGCCTTCTGTTCTAAATCGATGGTGACCAGAGGGAAAGGCAATCAGTGAATTAACCTGAGATTGTCAGTCTAATAGCGTGACTGAGGCCATGCTGTTTCCTCTGTGAAGATCGAGTCTGACCTGAAAACTAATGAGACAAAGATTCTGAGCACCCACCAGGCACCCCTCCCCAGGGCCTCTGGAACACAGGATTTCTGTCCCAAGGAGGTAAGGAGGCAGCCCCCTTCCCAAGGGTCTCTGGCCCCCTCGCTGTGTGCTTTGTGGCTTCCCAGAACCAAACTGCAGGAAAAAGCCCAAGCTAAAACCAATCCCAGCATCAGCCCAGAGGAGACCATGGTGATGGCGGTGGCTGGAGGCCAAAAGAAAGGATCTGACCCTGTCACTGCCAGCTCTGTGAGTGCCAGTAGCTCCTGTGACCCCTAGGCTGGGGTTCTAAAAGTTTTGTCTTATTTGGTGGGCCCTTTGGCAGGCTGCTGAAGCCTGGGGACTTCTCAGAACAATGTTGTTACTGAAGGAGATGCTAAGTTTTTGTCAGAGCCTAATGAACATTTTTTTCATTATGTAAATTTCATTATTTTCAATAATGTAATTTTTCTCATTCAATTTCACACACCCCCAGAAAAATATCCAAAGACCCAGGTTAAGAACCTCGGCTCTAAGATCCAGGATAAGCTACTTGGCTTGGCTCATGAAGCCTTCACAAACTGCTCCAGCTGATCTCCCCAGGCTCATTCTCTCTCTCTCTTTCACACACACACACACACACACACACACACACACACACACACACACCCCCCCCCACACACACACACACACACCCCCCCCCACACACACGCACCCACACACACACGCACACGCACACACACGCACACACCCACACACACATGCACACGCACGCACATGCACACGCACGCACACACACACGCACACACCACACACACACACACATGCACCCTTTCTTACTCTGTGCCTTTGCATCCCACTGTCCCCCATCTCAGGAACATATTCCTTCCTCACTTTGTCAAATTCAGTTCCATTCAGACAATTCAACAATCATTTATTGAGCTCCTCTCATGCACCACACATTGTTCTTCATGCAATGCCCACCTAGCAAATTGGCAAAGACAACAAAAGATGGAATGGTCAGTATTGTGGGAAGGCACTGGTACATTGTTAGTAGAGCTGAAGATGAATACAACCACTCTGGATCATGCAACTAAAGCATCTAAAATGTCCACACCCCTGGGTCCAAGGATTCTACTTTTAGGTATAGACCCCAAGGAAGTCATTGACAAAAAGAAAGTCCCCATAGACAACAACATATTTCTAACAAAGTAGGAGCTCATCTGCCAGGGACTGGCTAAACAAAGGATGGTCCAAGAATACCATGGGATGTTCTTGTACTATAAGAAATGACAACTATGATGGATGGGGAAGAACCTGGGAAGACTCATAGGAAGTGAGGGAAAGTCAAGGGAAAAACCAGGGAAGCAATGATACCAGAGGGCCACACTAGGAGTGGGAAGAACCACCATGACCAAGCATTCCCAAGGGGAGTCTGTGGAATAGCCCCAGAGATGAGATGGAAGATGGTGTCTCCCTCTGCTCCTTTCCCTTGTGTGAAGCTGGGGTGGGGGAAGGCTGTGGTCATCAATCTGGAACATGGCATATAACATCTGATTTGGGGGATGCATCAATCAGTTTTGATGAGTTTTTCTCCTCTTTTTCTTTTTAAGTTCTCTATTTTAAGGGATGGCTTTTTGGGAGAAGGCAGAAGCAGGGGTACGTGGGAAATCTAAGGGAGGTAAAAATAAAATCTCGTTTTAAAAAAAGCCATTGGCAATGGTTCCACCATTAGCAGCCAAGGCTGTTCCTTCAGGCCAGGGACCTCCAGGTGATCTGACTGGTTCCTCTCTTTTCTTGGGGAACAGTTTCCTCTTAGCCACTTCTGTTCTGTCATCCCTAATGCCAAGTTCATTTTCCTTTGCAGAAAAAGAAAAAAAACAAACCAATACTTTAGCAGCTCTGCCCACTCTCTGCTGTTCACTCCACTTACCCCCATCAGGTTCCTCTTCCTCTTCCTCCTCCTCCTCTTCTTTTCAGAGCCTCCTTCCCCAAGAGAAACAAAAATCACCTGTTTGGTATTCATGGGTTTCCTCACCAGCCTCAGATCTTTTTATTTTGGAGGGCAATTAGGATTAAGTGATATGCCCAAAGTCACATGGCTAGTAATTGTGTCAAGTGTCTGAGGTCAGATTTGAACTCAGGTCCTCCTGACTCCAGGGCTGGTGCTCTATTTGCTGCACCACCTAGACATCCCAACCTCAGTCTTTCTTAAGTTTTAGCCCCTCTGACTCAGTTAAGCCATGTTCTCTACTGAATTCTGGGGCTACAAAGGCAAAAACACAATCCCTACTCTCAAGGACCTCTAATTCTAAAGGGAGAGACAATATGCAAATAACGATGGACATCCAGGGTCTATACAAGGTAAACTGAGGTAATCTCCCCAGGAGTGAAGGGAGACAAAATGGGAAAGGTCTCTTGTAAAAGGTAAATTGGAACCCAATCTCAAAGGAGTGAGAGCATTCTGGAAATAGCACAGTCAGTGCAAAGTGTCTACTGAGTAGGGAGATGGTATTGTCACACCTGTATTCTAGAAAGTTACTTTCACAGCTGAGTAGAGCATGGTTTGGAGTAGAGAGACAAGGAAGGGAGATTCATCAAAAGAGTATGGAACCCATTGGTCCTGAGAACCTACCTGTACTAGGGTTATAGGAGATGAGTGGAAGGAAGGGGATGTAGATGTGACAGGGCTTGAGAAGTCAGATAACAAATGCACATTAAGCACCTACTACACAGAAGTAGGCACTGTGTTAGGTTCCCTGGATAGAAAAAAGGCAAACCAGTGCCTACCCTCAAGGAACTTACAGTCTAACAACAGATTGGGATATAGAGGATGATTAGATGTGGAGGACGACTCTGAGGTTGTAAGCCTAGATGCCTGAGAGGGCAACGGCCCCTTCAACAGTAATTTTTTTAATTAATTTATTTTTATTTTATTCATTAATTTAGTTATTTTATTTATTTATTAATTTATTTTCAGTTTTGAGTTTTAAATTTTCTCCCCTTCTCTTTCCTTCTCCCCCTGCCCCAAGACAGTATGGAATCTGATCGAGGCTCTACATACACATTCATATGAAATGTATTTTCACATTAGTCATGATGTGAAGAATCAGAACCAATGGGAAAAACAATGAGAGAGGAAACAAAACGAAGGAAAAGGGAGCAGAGAGCCTGCATCCCTCTGCACTCACACTCTCAAGTTCTTTCTGGATGTGGGTAGCGCTTTCCATCATGAGTCTTTGGGAGTTGTCGCTGAGGACTAAGGCTATCAGAAGCAGTCACTGTAAAATGCGGCTCTTGCTGTGTGTGGGTGGTATTGTGGTTCTGCTCATTTCACCCAGCTTCAGTTCATATAAGTCTTAACAAGTTCTTCTGAAGTCTGACTACTCATCATTTCTTATAACACAATAGAATTCCATGACATTCCTATACCACAATTTGTTCAGTCATTCCCCAATGGATAGGCATCCCTCACTTTCCAATTCTTGACCACCACAAGAAAAGCTGCTATAAGTATTTTTGTGCATGTGGATCCAGTTTTTATTATCTCTTTGGAATGTGGATCTAGAAGGGGCATTGCTGGGTCAAAGGATCTCCACATTTTTATGGCTCTTTGGGCATAGTTCCAAATTGTTCTCCAGAATGGTTGGATCAGTTCACAACTCCACCAAAATGCATTAGTGTTCCAATTTTCCCACATCCTCTCCAACATTTATCGTTTTTCTTTTCTGTCATATTAGTCAATCTGATAGGTGTGCTGTGTTACCTCTGAACTGTTTTAATTTGCATTTCTCTAATCAATAGTGATTTAGAGCATTTTTTTTTCTTATGACTCTAGAGAACTTTAATTTCTTCCTCTGAAAACTGCCTGTTCATATGCTTTGACCATTTATCAATTGGGTAATGATTTGTATTCTTATAAATTTGACTCAGTTCTTTATATATTTGAGAAATGAGGCCTTTATCAGAGACACTGACTGTAAACATTCCTCAACAGTAACTTGGAAAAGGGAAGTATTTGGAGGGAAAGATAAGGAATTATGTTTTGGACACAGTGAATTTGACATGCTGATATGAGATCCAATTTCAGATTCCAAAAGGCCATTGGTGATGTGAGACTGGAACTCAGGAGAGAGATTAGGGCTAGATATAGAGATGTGGGAATTATTTATATAGAAATGATCATTGAACCCAGGGGAATGAAAGAGATTCTAATAGATTATTCTGGCTCCATGTCCTGGCTCCAGGTCACTCTCTGTTACCTGTTCTTGTCTCCCACTTCTGTCCACATCTTTCTAGGATCCAGCTGAGTTTGGGGAGTCCCCCATACATCCACACCAGTCTCTGCTGACAAAGCATATTCTCTTTCCTTTATCTCCAACATCTTGTTCTTGAGTGATGCCCATCCCTCCTGGACAACTTTCCCTTGGCAAGTCTTATCACAGGATGCTCCTATCCTTCCCCTGAACCCTTTGAAATCTGTTCTTTCAAAAGAAGCTGAGTCACCATCAGTGTTTGTCCCTGGCCCTTGATTTCCCAGCTTCCTTCCCTCAGGCTTTGTCTGGATTCCTGGCTGAAAAGATATGGTGGTCAGGCAAAAGCCACAATGGAGATGAGCAAACCAGCAGCCCCAGTTACCAGGAGTCAGTCATGCACAGACAGAGCTCAGATCTCTGGGATGCTGACTTTGAGCAGAGAGGCAGGGCACCTGCTTCTTACAAGAATATGGAATTTCATTGGTCAGAATATTAGCATCATCTCACTCACCCTCATTATTTGCATTTAGGACTGACATCCAGCTCACAAGGGACCTGCCCATATTTACACAGATGGGAAGTGGGCCGCAAGGCCAGGATTCAAACTCAGATACTGTAATGGTAATGTAATTTTGAATAGGAAGATCCCTTTGTGTTGGCAAAAGTGGCAGGTACATAACACTTAGTACCTGATCAAGCCTCTGATTGGGGGAACAGAAGGTGTGAACACCTGTCTCCTGTTAACTGACATAACAGGGGTTGGTAGAAGGAAGTAAAGTAGGTAATATTGTGTATATAAGGAAAAACCCCAGAAAAGCACAGAATTTCCTTGAGACCGAGATCTGGTGGCAGAGCAGCTACAGAAGAATGGAAAACTGGGTCCTGAAAATTTGTGGTGGTGGAGCTTCTTCTGAACAGGAGCCCAGAGACCAGAGCAAGGAGCCCAGGAGCCAGGAGCCCAGGAGCCCAGGAGCCAGGAGCCCAGGAGCCAGGAGCCCAGGAGTCTAGGAGCCAGAAGCCAGGAGCCAGGAGCCCAGGAACCAGCAGTCCAGGAGCCAGGAGCCAGGAGCCCAGGAGCAGGAACCCAGGAGCCAGGAGCCCAGAATCCAGAGCCAGGAGCCCGGAGCCCAGGTGACTGAAGCATGACCAGGATGCTGAGACTGTTTGTGGCTTGGTTGAGCCTTGAATTCCCTGGAGCAGAAATGGTGAAGGAGCTGACATGGACCAGACCCTGTGAATGTCAGTGTGGAGCAGGAGAGAGCTGGTCAAGGAACTGGGAGCTGTCTGCCATTGAACCCAGGTAGAATCTGGGACCATGGAAGGGGATCCAGGGAATCTGAGAACAGGCCCCAAGTCAAGATGAAGAAAAGACCTCTCCTTGGGTACATGTGGAGAACGCCCAGCACAGGAACTCCTTCCACTCATGCAAATTGTCAACAGTTCTAAAAGATTTCACCTTAGAGAGTTGCCAAGAGTTCAGAGGCACTGAGTGATTTGTCCAGGGTCATATGGCAAGACCTGAGCCCAGTTCTGCTTGATGACAAGGCTGGTTTTCTTCATCCTTTCTATTAGATTGTAAATTCCTGAAAGGGAAAACTCTATCTCTTTTGTACTTGAATGAATCTCTGTGTTCATCAACTTAGACCATCAATCACTAGCTTCTCCTGGTTTTGACCCATCCTTGCCTCTGTCCTCCCCTAAATCCATCAAAGGAAGTCCATCCAGCACCTGCATCTGCCATCCTTTGTGTCTCCTGATCTAGGGTGGCCAACACAGCTCAAGGATTGCCTATCAGCCATCTCTCATTCTGGCCACATTACTGGTCCATCATTTCTGATCCCTTCTTTCTACAAAAACATCCTTTCCTCCACTCTTCTGAATGACTCATCCTTAGAAATGTGTGCCCTAACTCTAACCCTAAATGCCTGTACACATCCACTGTGTGCTTGTCCATCGTCCTTGGGGAGATGTTCAACTTTAACTCTTCAGAGATGATGTTCCATGGTTCATAGCACATTAATGAAAGAATATTAATGTTGAAGGAAAAGGTGGCCATTAAATGGGCCATTAAGAGAATTGTGTGTTTTCCAAGGGCAACTTATCCTCCTCTGCTCCTATTATTTGATTCTTTATCCACTCATGGTGCCTATCCAAATAATATGTACTGATGCACCAACTGTATCAACTGCATAGCCAACTGAACCCTTCATCTACTTTTTTTTTTCCTGTGTGAATGATCAGACCAAACTCTGTTGAATGGTGATGCCATGATGCCAGATGCTCTGCCATGTTCCAGGGCTTGATGCACTTACTCATTACAATGTCACCCCTAAAAGGGGCACTTGGATGACCTCATTATCATAAAAGAGTCCTCGATTTGGTCTTCACAATGGTCTTTCTCTACAACAGTGGCAAACACTTTTACAGCAACTATCTGCTAAACAAATGCTTTATGTGGTTGTCATTTCAGTCATGTCTGACTCTTCACCACCCCATTGGTGATATTCTTGCCAAGAATACTAGAGTAGTTTGCCATTTCCTTCTCCAACTAGTTTTACAGATGGGAAAACTAAGGGAAACAGGTTCATCATGTGACTAGTCTAGGGTCACACAGATAGTAAGTGTTGGAGGCCAGATTTGAACTTTTGAAGATGAGAGGTCCAGCATTCTCTCTACGAGAGGGCTAGCTGCTTTCATATATTTTAAACTCAACTAGAAATGGGAAGCTTGTTAAACAATATTACCTGTTGCTATATCTTTTGAGGATTCTTATAAGATATTGACATATGGGTAGGAGACACTTCATTGGAGGAAAGCTTATATAGTTGGAAAACAACAAGTTTGGGGGGGCTTGAATTTTTATGACTAAATATTCACTAGATGGTGGAACATCCTTTGTCAAAAGCTGCCTATGAGCACGTCCAGGACTGTGAGACTAGAATCCAAATGTGGTAACCCCATTGTCCTTGGGGGCAAAAAGAGGTTTTGATAAAATTCTTTACAGACCACTTCTATTTTCTCATATTTTTTGTCTTTCTAGTTTTATCCTTAAATATCCTCAAAATGGTTTTGCACAGTTTTATCTCTCGCTAAGCTTTCTTTAAAACAGCTTTTTCTTTTAGGAGGAGAATTTCAGAATCCCCATGTGTGAGGAGACCTCAGAAACCACCTAGTCCAACTTGTACATGTACCAGAATCCATTCCTTGATGCCCAAGAAGCCATCCAGTCTTCACTTGACTCCACTGAAGATGAATGCTCTACCAGCTAAAGCAGGCCATGCTGCTTTGGAAGGCTCCCATTCTTGGAAAGACTTTTTTGACACCTTGCACCCCCACACACAGCTGCTAATTCTGCCTCCTGGGGCTACCTTAGCAATATTATACCCTATCACACAGTACAATCAATATTTCGTCAACTTTGGAAGACTTGGAGAGCCGTGCATTTCACTATCTATAGAGGAAAATGTTGTTAGTGTTACTTTCCATTGCCGGTGAAAAATAAGGGGCTAACTCTGTTCTGAGAAGGATTTCTCTCTTTTTCTTTTCCTCCAGAAATCCCACATCTGTTTCTACCAAAGAAGGCACAACAATCTCAGAGATGCCTGGAAGATTAGAGACCGACTCTAACTGGGGAAAGACTGTGCATGAGTCAAAGGAAAACCAAGATTACCAATGGTTGTTCATTTTCCTTCCTGAGCTGTAGAAATCAGAGTGACTGAGAATTGCCCTGAGTGGTTTGGGGGTGATTCCCAATGGCCTGTGCATACTTCTGCTGGAGTTCCTCAAGGATCCCATGCAAGTCTTGGAGTGAATTCCAGGAAACTTGTGAGCAAGACTGGATACAGACTCTTAGAGACTCAGGGGTCAGGCTAAAGCCAGACATGATTGCGACATATAAAAAAGTTATCAATAGAACTTGGGAGAGAGGAGGAAAAGAAAGAACAGGTCACATCAGACACATGATATCTCCTTTTTTGACAGGGTTATAAGACTGGCAGAATTTTGTGCCACCAGAGATATATACAAGACAGGGGGTCCAGTGCTTATACAGAAATGACAGAAATTTTCCAGTTTATATGGCAAAAGGAGGTTATGGCCCTTGGAGTTCAAGGATACCTCCACTGTCTATCTCTACAGAGATAATAGAAAGGGATTTTCCTGGGACAATCATGTGGTGGGGGGTAATCTCTCAGTCATTGCTGGCAAGATTCTTGCCAGAGTCCTTCTTAACAGGCTGATCCTTCACCTGGAAGATGATCCTTCACATCTACCCAAGAACCAGCATGGCTTCAGAAAGGGCTGAGGAAGGGTCGACATGGTGTTTGCTGCCCAACAACTCCAGGAGAAATGCCACGAGCAGAAGAATGGAGGTCTGTGCACATGTGTCACCCTGACCAAGGCTTTTGATACCAGAGGCAGTCATGAGGGCCTATGGAAGATCATGGCAAACTCTGACTGCCCGGAGATGTTCATCAGCATCATACCCCCACTTCACAACAGCATGCTTGTCCGGGTTCTGAATAACGGTCATGCTCTTGCATTTTCCCAGCCACCAATGAAGTGAAGCCAGGCTGTGTGCTTTCTCCCATGCTTGGCAGCATATTTTCAGCGATGTTGTCAGAAGCCTTCAATGAGGATAAACATGGCATCAAGGTCACCTACTGCACTGATGATAAATCATTTAACCTGAAAAGGCTAGAAGCCAAGACTAAAGTGGAGGGAGAGTTGGTGCACAACTTTTT
The DNA here is from genome assembly GCF_028583685.1 of Petaurus breviceps papuanus. Classification (NCBI taxonomy): domain Eukaryota; kingdom Metazoa; phylum Chordata; class Mammalia; order Diprotodontia; family Petauridae; genus Petaurus; species Petaurus breviceps. Next base: position 875,883 of record NW_027186377.1, read on the forward strand.
GTTCACAAATGATTGTGCACTCAATGCAGTCTCTCAAGCCAAAATGCAACAGAGTAGGGATTGATTCTCTGCTGCTTGAGTTAATTTTGGCATACCATTAACCCCAATAAAGCACAAGTTCTCCACCAGCCTATATCATCTATATGTGGAACCATTGGTTACAGCAAATAGATTTTGAATGCTGAGGATAATAAGTTCACTTACCTTGGCATTGTACTTTCCAAGGATGTCCACCTTGATAATGAAGTTGATGCACACATTGGCAGAGCCAGCTCAGTGTTTGGGGGCTCTGAAGAAAAGTGTGGGAGAGAAGAGGTATTAGACTGACTACCAGACTGAAGGTCCACAGAGCCATGGTGCTGACCTCAGTGTTGTATGCCTGTGAAGCCTGGACAGTCTGCCAGTGCCAGGCCAGGAAACTAAACCACTTCCATTTGAATTGTCTTAGGAAGATTCTGAAGATCACCTGGCAGGATGAGGGACCAGACACTGAGGCCCTTTCTCAAGCTGAACTGCCAAGCACTCAGACTCTACTGTATAGAACATGACTCTGATGGGCTGGCCACACTGTTTGAATGCCAAACATACACTTGCCTAAAAGGCTATTTTATGAAGAACTCACACAGGATAAGCATTCACATGGAGGTCAGAAGCAATGATACAAGGACACTTTCAAGGTCTCTCTGAAGAACTTTGGAATTGATTGTGTGACAGGGGAGACACGGGCACAGAACCTCCCAGCATGGCATACCCACATCAGAGAAGGTGCTGGGCTCTGTGAGCAGAGCAGAATTGCAATAGCTCAAAAGAAATGTGAGATGTGCAGATTTCGAGCTGCCTCCACTCCAAATGCTCAGACAGACTATTTGTGCCTTTTACCTGTGGCAGAGACTTTCAAGCTCATATTGGTCTGATCAGCCCCAGGCAGACACACTGCACCTTGAGCTTGTGGTGTTATTTGGTCCTTTTTTAGCATAAAGGATGAAGGAGGAAGAGGAGGAGGAGGAGGACACTGGCAGATGGGGCAAATGTACATATTTTGGCAAATGATTTCATCAATTTTCATGAAGAGATGTGGACAAGGTCAAAGGAGTCCAGGTAATAGGCATAGTTGGCTGGTATTTAATCCCGTTGAATGCTGGAAACCAAAAGGCAATCCATAGATCCTTATGTCCTTGGCATGAGGTCAATGGTGGAAGACCCTAGGGAACTGTCCTAGACTAGGCCATGTCTGTCAATGATGTGGGTGAAGGCAGAGATGGCACACTTGTGAGCATGGATCACTCAAACATGGTGTGGAGCCAGGGCCCAGGAAGCTTCTGATCCTCCAAACAAAGACAGAAGTTAATGTGGTTAAGAGCCACATTCAACACTTGGGTTCCAAAACTCTGTCACAAAGATGAGAGGAAGGAGGTGAGGTCAGGCCATGACAAAGGGTTCTAGGAAACACTGAGAGAGTCATGGTGTCCGGAACAATGGAGTCGCTATGAGAACCCCTCTGTCTTCTGCCCGAGTCAGGCCATATCTCAAGTGTTTATGTCTGGGGGACCACAGGCAAGTAGAAGCTTTCCAGAAAAAAGGCAAAGGAAATGGGGAAAGGCCTTGATTTATAACAACAATGGTTTTTTTTTTTAAATAACTAGCATTTACATAGCACATCAAGGTTTGAAAAAATGTTTTACAAAATCTTATCTCATTTAATTCTCACAACACAAATTTTGAATTTTAATTAAAATTTAACGGGGGGGGGGAGGGAATGGGGTAGGTTGTAGTTTTATCCCTATTTCACAGATGAGGAAACTGAGGCAGACAAAAGATAAGTGACTGACCCAGGGTCACACTGCTAGCATTTTTCAGAGGTGGACTACAAACTTTGGTGTTCCTGGTTCCAGGTCCGGAATTCACTCGGTTGTCCCCTACGGTGAGGATAGGGGACTGGAGAGGCTGTGAGTGAAGAGCCAGGCAGCCACAGATCTGTTCCCACCCAGAGTTCAGTTGCCAGGGTCAGAAAAGAATGAACATTTGCATGACGGCCATTCAAGGCAGCACAATGAGAGTCAGCTGAGCCCCAGGATCATTCTGCAGACGTCTGGGCTCCCCGAGCCCCACAGCTTTCCAAGCAACTTTCTCCATCATTGGCTTTTTATCTGCTTTCACTTTGCTTGATTGCTAATATTTTAATCCCATTTAAAATACAAAGCCTCCAGCCTGCTAGATGGTAAGAGTATTACTATTAATAAGGATTAAGGGAAGCCTTCCCTCCGAGGGTCTCCTGGTGATTTTCAGAGGCAATTTATCTACTGCGAAAGGTTAATGAACTCAAACACTGAAAAGTTTGACTTTAATTTGAAAGTCCAAATGTCAGAATCAGAGGTGGGCTTTAAATAGCACGGCCAGGATCTGCGGGGAGTGGGGGGGG
>NW_027186377.1:878401-880159 GCF_028583685.1 Petaurus breviceps papuanus
GGAGAGACTCAGCCAGGAGTATCCCAGCTGGGTGTTCAGCAGCCCCCAAGCGGCCATTTCCCCTCATCTGGTCATCTCAGAGGAGGCCCCTGGTGGTGCTTGGCTGGAGACCGAGGATTTCTGTGCACTGAGGGGCAGAGAGGCACAGCCAGCAGCTGCCTTAACTCACTCAACACGGATTTCTTCTCTGAGTGAACTTTGTGAAAATCTCAATCAGTCCATAAACAAACATTTATTAAGTTCCCACTGTGGGGGGGGGGGGGAAGCATACCAGAGCAAAAACAAAAATTCTAATGGATAATAAAAATGTACAGAAGCAGTGAATCCCCTCCAGGCAGGCCAGTGCCTTCGGGGGATCAGGCCTGGGGGGAGGGGGGCGGAGAGAAAGACAGAGACAGAGAAAGGCAGAGACAGACACAGAGAGAGACAGAGATGGAGACAGAGGGAGAGAGAGAGAGAAATGGAGAGGGAGGGAGGGGCAGACATACAGTGGAGAGACAGACAATAGATAATTTATCACCTGATCATTCTGTGCTGAGTTCTGGGGCACACGGGGAAAGGGGAAGGGGCCCTTGCCCTAAGGAGCTTACATTCTATAGAAAGCCAAACTCAAATAAGAGTTGGAAAGCGGGAGGGTGAGGACGTGGAGGGGCGGCTGGGCCGGGCCGGCAGCAATCTGGGAGCGGGAGGCACCGGGCCTTGCCGGGAATGACAGGGCACCCGGCAGCTGGGCTGGAGGCCCCAGGGCAGGGACGCGTCAGCCTGCCGGGCTCGGAGGCTCCGTAGAGAGAAGAATCCCCCTTCCCCAGTAAGCTTTCATTGGAAGTGGAGCCAAGGAGGACCCCGAGCAGCCCGCACTTAAGAAATGCAAATGAACACAAAGGCATTGCCCACAAAGATGCCCAGGTCGGTCAGCCGCGCCTGTCGGCCCCGCGCGGGCTCACCCACCTGCTCATGTTTCTCGGCCCCATTCCGGGCCTTCACCTTCCTGGCAGATCCCAAGACTTCTTCCCCAGGGTCTGCCCAAGAATGAAGGGCGCAGGCACCGCTGGGGAAAGGGCTCAACCAACGCACCTGCAGATGCGCCCACGGGCACGTGGCATGCAGCTCTGTCTGTCTGCCTGTCTGTCTATCTTTCTGTCTCTGTCTCTCTCTCTCCCCCTCTCTCCCTATCTTTCTCCCTACCTCTCTCTCTCACCACCTCTCTGTCTCCTCTCTCTGTCACACACACTACATACATGTATCTCTCTCACCCATACACCCCCCACATGCATGTCACACACACCCCAGGGATTGGGAGGGGAACACTACCAGAGGTGGGTCACCCAGGAGCACAGCACAGCCCCAGCCCTGCTGCTGCCTCTTTCTGCCTTCTGTCTTCTCCATCAGGTCCCCCAGAAGCAGGCAGTGGAAGGACAGCTTGTCCCTGACTCAGTGCCCTGGCTGAATGACCCCACACACTAGATGGGCAGGCAGAGCCTCCCCTGTAGTAATGTAATATAAAAATCCCCAAAATGTATTGGCTTGGTTTTCAAATTGATTGTGTTAAAACCCAGAGCTTTGTTGATGTGAAAAGAGAGGGCTGAACTGGGAGGAGCTGGTGACGTAAATTTAGAGAGACACAAGAAAAGGGAGAGGCAGAAGAACTTTTTTGAAAGCAGCATCTTGGAGGCAGAGAGAGACGAAGAGGATTGCTGAGGGCCACTTTGAATTGCCCAGGACTTTTGAGAGCTGCCACCCACAGCTGCCAAGGACTGA
>NW_027186377.1:885159-909606 GCF_028583685.1 Petaurus breviceps papuanus
CTGCCACTTCCTCTCGACTTTACGGAGAGACTCAGCCAGGAGTATCCCAGCTGGGTGTTCAGCAGCCCCCAAGCGGCCATTTCCCCTCATCTGGTCATCTCAGAGGAGGCCCCTGGTGGTGCTTGGCTGGAGACCGAGGATTTCTGTGCACTGAGGGGCAGAGAGGCACAGCCAGCAGCTGCCTTAACTCACTCAACACGGATTTCTTCTCTGAGTGAACTTTGTGAAAATCTCAATCAGTCCATAAACAAACATTTATTAAGTTCCCACTGTGGGGGGGGGGGGGAAGCATACCAGAGCAAAAACAAAAATTCTAATGGATAATAAAAATGTACAGAAGCAGTGAATCCCCTCCAGGCAGGCCAGTGCCTTCGGGGGATCAGGCCTGGGGGGAGGGGGGCGGAGAGAAAGACAGAGACAGAGAAAGGCAGAGACAGACACCGAGAGAGAGAGACAGAGATGGAGACAGAGGGAGAGAGAGAGAGAGAAATGGAGAGGGAGGGAGGGGCAGACATACAGTGGAGAGACAGACAATAGATAATTTATCACCTGATCATTCTGTGCTGAGTTCTGGGGCACACGGGGAAAGGGGAAGGGGCCCTTGCCCTAAGGAGCTTACATTCTATAGAAAGCCAAACTCAAATAAGAGTTGGAAAGCGGGAGGGTGAGGACGTGGAGGGGCGGCTGGGCCGGGCCGGCAGCAATCTGGGAGCGGGAGGCACCGGGCCTTGCCGGGAATGACAGGGCACCCGGCAGCTGGGCTGGAGGCCCCAGGGCAGGGACGCGTCAGCCTGCCGGGCTCGGAGGCTCCGTAGAGAGAAGAATCCCCCTTCCCCAGTAAGCTTTCATTGTAAGTGGAGCCAAGGAGGACCCCGAGCAGCCCGCACTTAAGAAATGCAAATGAACACAAAGGCATTGCCCACAAAGATGCCCAGGTAGGTCAGCCGCGCCTGTCGGCCCCGCGCGGGCTCACCCACCTGCTCATGTTTCTCGGCCCCATTCCGGGCCTTCACCTTCCTGGCAGATCCCAAGACTTCTTCCCCAGGGTCTGCCCAAGAATGAAGGGCGCAGGCACCGCTGGGGAAAGGGCTCAACCAACGCACCTGCAGATGCGCCCACGGGCACGTGGCATGCAGCTCTGTCTGTCTGCCTGTCTGTCTATCTTTCTGTCTCTGTCTCTCTCTCTCCCCCTCTCTCCCTATCTTTCTCCCTACCTCTCTCTCTCACCACCTCTCTGTCTCCTCTCTCTGTCACACACACTACATATATGTATCTCTCTCACCCATACACCCCCCACATGCATGTCACACACATCCCAGGGATTGGGAGGGGAACACTACCAGAGGTGGGTCACCCAGGAGCACAGCACAGCCCCAGCCCTGCTGCTGCCTCTTTCTGCCTTCTGTCTTCTCCATCAGGTCCCCCAGAAGCAGGCAGTGGAAGGACAGCTTGTCCCTGACTCAGTGCCCTGGCTGAATGACCCCACACACTAGATGGGCAGGCAGAGCCTCCCCTGTAGTAATGTAATATAAAAATCCCCAAAATGTATTGGCTTGGTTTTCAAATTGATTGTGTTAAAACCCAGAGCTTTGTTGATGTGAAAAGAGAGGGCTGAACTGGGAGGAGCTGGTGACGTAAATTTAGAGAGACACAAGAAAAGGGAGAGGCAGAAGAACTTTTTTGAAAGCAGCATCTTGGAGGCAGAGAGAGACGAAGAGGATTGCTGAGGGCCACTTTGAATTGCCCAGGACTTTTGAGAGCTGCCACCCACAGCTGCCAAGGACTGAGGAGACATGGCTGTTATGCTGGTACTTTGTCTGTTTTGATGTTGTTTTTGCCAGATTTGTCCACTGCTGAAGGACAGTGCTGTTGTTGCAGAGGTCCTGGAACCTGGCTTTTGGTTCTGAAGCCCTGAAGAAGGATTTTCTTGTTGTATGTTTACAGAAATCCTGGAAGAGGGTTTTGCTAATGTTTTCAGGGGTCCTAGGACTGTTCTGCAGACAGAGGATGAATTAATGAAGACACTGGCAATGCATCTTGTGGCCTTGCTAAGCTTTGTCTCCCCAGGAACAAAGATTGCTGAGAACTTGCCTAGGGTCAAGATGAAGAAAAGACCTCTCTTTGGGTATTAAATGCTGTGCTTAAGCTTGATGTAACTCTGGGGTAGATTCAATTGCGATCCAAGGGTGGGGAACTTTTGACTTTTTGTACTCTGTGATTGAACAAATGAATGTACTTTACTTATGATTGGAAACTAATCTCCACTTGAGAACAGGGGCTTTGTGATGAACTAAATGAATGTACAGCCTAGGGGTGGAGTCGTATTTAGAAGAGGGACTTTGGGATTGATTAAATGAATGGAAGGTCCTGGGGTGGGGTAGTCCTTGGAGATTATTTAATCACGCTTAGTAAATGCTGTATTTTGAATGATGTCATGTTTTGATCTTCTCTGTTCTTAATTTGTCACTGAATAAAATGGAGAGCAACTATGCTGGTATTTTGAACTTTGGGAAGTTGCCTTTGCTTGGCATTACACCCTGAAGCCACAGTTTGGCCATAGCTGGTCTCTCCTGTCCCTGGTGACACACTGATGCCAACACAGGTTTCATCCCATGGGATAAAAGAGACCTTAGAGTCCCAGCCTCTCACTTAATGTGTTTCAGAATTGAGGCCCCAGGATATCAAGCAGCTTGGCCAGTCACACAGAGAGGGCTGAGATTCAAATCCAGGTCAGAGCCACAGAAGGTAGGAGACGCCAGGGATCCTGGGAGCCATCTTGCCTGAGGCTTGCAGGTGTGGGCCCTTCTCTGGGACACTGGCTGGACTTTTCACGAGGGCTCCCAGAAGAGCTTGTGATGGAGAGCACACACTCCAAGGTGGCTGCCCAGAGCACTCAGGGTCTGGCATCTTAGTAGCCCCACATCTGCCCCCGCCTAAGGCCCAGTTCCAGAAGCCAGCAGGGTGTCTTTTAAGAACAGGGAAGCCACCTGGGCCTCCTGGAGATAATGTGTTTCCTCAAAGTGGAGTAGAAGCAGGGGATAGAACTCCTAGTGGACAGACATGAACATGAGCTCAGAGTCCACAAGGCTTTTGCCAGGCTCCTAGGCAAGCGGACTCTGATGCTGTGAGTCACCAAGCCACAGAAGAGAGACCAAGCCAGGCTTCTGGAAGGGAAGCCACAAACCGGCGGAGGAAGGGTGCACGGAATGAAGAGTCTGTCAGTACTGGCCAGAGTCCCTCCCCTGCTGCTGCTTCTCTGTGTGACCCAGGGCAAGGCATATCATTTCCCTGGGCCTCAGTCTCCTCATCAGTAAAGTGAGCACAAAACCACCTGGCCTGTCAACCCTGGAATTAGCAAAGGCAGGACAAACAGAGGCTCCGGGCTTGACTTCAAGGGCTAAACATCTTCAGTTGGAAAACTTGCCATTCAATTTGAACAAGCATCTGTTAAGCACCTAAGTGCAGAGCACTGTACTAGGTTCCAGGGAGACAGAGACCAAAGGGAAGCATCCCCTGCCTTCAGGAGCTTCCATTCCTCTGGCAGGGGAGGACACCGACACCATATGAAAAAGAGACCAAGTCAAACCAAGTAAAGGAGTGGGATGAGGAGAAGCACTTCGAACGGGAGGAACTGGGAGAGGCTTCCCTAAGCACCTACTATGTGCTGAGCCTTGAGGAAGCACAGAAAGTTGTAAACAGCCCCTCCCTCCCGGAGCTCCCAGTCTGATGAGGGGAGGGACCAACAATATGGAACAGCCCCAAAGTCAGGATCGGGGAGAGGTCATTGAGCTGAGCCCCTGAGGGAGGAGGGAAAATCTGGAGGAAAGAGGAACAGATGGATGGAGAAATCTGCTGAGGGCTGAGGAGGGCAGCCAGAACACAGAGCAGGGACCCTGGGCCTGAAGTCCCTGGCTCACACCACTGCCTGGGCTTCACCTTCTCCACAAAGCAAGAAGAGTGACCATGATAAATCACCTACCTTCCATTCTTCCAATTGTTTTTCCTGTGTACTGCCCACGTGTTCATCCAGGGGGTGCAGGATCAGCTGGAGCTGGTCCCTGGGGTGCAGGAGTGGCCAGGGCTGGTCCAGGGGGTGCGGGATAGACTGGAGCTGGTCCCTGGGGTGCAGGAGAGGCCAGGGCTGGTCCAGGGGGTGCAGGGGTGGCCAGGGCTGGAGATGGTCCCAGGGGTACAGGAGAAGCCAGGGCTGGAGCTGGTCCCTGGGGTGCAGGAGTGTCCAGGGCTGGTCCCTGAGGTGCAGGAGGGCCAGGGCTGGAGCTGGTCCAGGGGGTGCAGGAGTGGCTGGAGCTCGACTAGGCAGTTTTTAGGAGCAGCTGAAGGTGGGAGGGAGAGAGTTGGAAGGGTGATGGGAATGAAGAGGAGATGCTGCTCCAACATAATTGGTTCCAAGTGAGAGGTTTCCACCTCAGGACAAGGGGTCAGTCAGGGAGTTATCTGCAGAGGTGCCATCCTGCCTTGCTCTGAACAGGAAGACGTATGAATTCAGGGGAATCAGAGCTGATCATAGGAATGGGAGCTGGGGGGCCTGTGGCTCACTAGCTCATTCTGAGCATGGTCCAACCTATTACTGGGGCCCAAGCAATGATGGGAAAGAGCATTTCCTGGGCCAGAGGTTATCTGCACTTATGACTGCCATGGTTCACTGAGTGATTCCCTGGACTAGAGAGAATTGTCTGCTATGCATTTTCTCAAGGAAGCTGCTATGTCATCCAAAGCTGTCCCCCATGCTGTGCATACAACACACACTTACACACACACACACACACACACACACTAAGCTGAAAGTGAATCAGTTGCAAGAATGAAGAATGCTACTCCCACCCCATGCAAGGAAGCCAGAATAGGGGGAACAAGAAGGTGGTTGGATTTGGGTGGAAAAACCCACATCATGCCCCCAGCCAAACCAAGGCTTGATTATGTTGTCGATCGACAGGATTTCAGAAAGTGACAGAGAAAATGTTGATGATGTAGGATAAGTAAGAATATATCATGAGCAGTTTATTTCTCTCAGAAAGCTGGTGGTTGGCCATTAACTGGAATACTCCTCTGTAGCTATGCTTAAAAATAAATCACAGGTGGAGCCAAGATGGCAGAGTAAAGACAGAGACTCGCCTGAGTTCTCCCAAATTCCCCTACAAACAGCTTGAAAATAACACCTCAAATCAAATTCTGGAGCATCAAGACCAACAAACAGTCAGGGTGAAGCAATTTTCCAGCCCAGGACAGCCTAGGAGATCAGCATAAAGGTCTGTCTCAGTGGGCAGTGGGCAGACCTGCAGCCCTCACAGATCGCCCAGAGCCAGAGACTGCAGCAGCTGTCCATGGAGGCAGTCCAGTCACAGTAGCAGCAGCTTAGGAAGCTCTCAGGGCTCAGACAGGGGACCATTTGCTGGCATTGGGTGCAGGACTCAATTGCATAGCCTATGAGCAGTCCCAGGGAGAAGGCATAGCACACTAGAGCATGTGCCCATAGGGAAGCAGGGACCCTGAACACAGTTCAAGGGCTGGAGTAGCTCCCAGAGGAGCAGGGGCCCTGGTCTCAGATCTAAGGTTGAAAGAAGTACTGATGTGCAGCCCCAGGAGAGAAGGGGCTTGAGTCACATTTCTTGGGTAATAAGGAGTAAAAGCACTTGCAGACACAGGAGTCCAGGTGCCCTGGTCACAGTTCTAGAATGGGAAAGACTGCTAGTGGTGACTCATAGACCAGAATACAGAACAAGAGAGTAGTGACCACACCCCTTCCTTAGATCATACCACCTTGGAAGAACTAAAAACATACAGACCCCCACAGCTAGCTCTGAAAATATCAGCATCAAAAACCTGAAGCCTGGAACAGTGCCCCCTCCATCCTGTGAACAGAGCATAGCTTTAACATAAAGTTGTAAAAATGAGTAAACAATAACAACAATGAGGAAACTGTTCATAGAAAGTTCCCATGGTGGCAGGGAATCTCAAGACACAAACTCAGAAGACAAGAAGTCAAAACAGTTACATGCAAATGCCTCAGAAAAAAATGTGAACCAGCCACAAACCAAAAAAAAAAAAAGATTCCAGAAGGAGCTCCAAAAAGGATTTTAAAAATAAAATAAGAAAGGGAAAGAAAAACTGGGAAAAGAAATTAGAGTGATGTGAGAAAATTATTAAAACAAAGTCAACAAATTAACAAAGAAGGAAGAAATAAAAAGTAATACCTTAAAAAACACAATTGGCCAAACGGCAGAAGAGGCACAAAAAATACATTGAAGAAAGGAACTGTTTTTTTTTCTTTTATTTTCTTTAGCATTTTATTTCCCCCAGTTATATTTTAAAAAAAAATAACATTTGTTTTTAAAACTTTGAGTTCCAAATTCTCTCCCTTTCTCCCTCCCCACCACCCCCATTAAGAAGACAAGAAATTTAATATAGGTTATATATGTGTAGTCATGCAAAACATTTCCATAAGTCATGTTGTGAGAGGAAATATAGACAAAAAAAAGTCAAGAAAAAGAAAGTTTAAAAAAAGAATGCTTCCATTTTGGGGATGGATAGCATTTCTCTTTTTCTTCTTTTTATTTTTTTTCCATTTTTCAAATGATTTATTAACTTCTGATTTACATCATTCATTTCCGCCAGATTTTGAGTTACAAATTTTCTCCCTGTTTTTCCCCTACCCACTGCCCCAAAATAGCAGTCCCACAGGCTATCCCCTCCTCCAATCTGCTCTCTCCCATACCCCTTTTCAACTTTTCCAGTGGATCTCTATGCTCCAGTGCCTGTAGATCTTATTTCCCAGTTACATGTAAAATAGTATTAATAATAGTATATATGTATATATATATTTAAACATTTGATTTTAAAACTTTGAATCCCGGATTCAATCCCTTCCTCCCTTGTCACCCACCCTTACTGAGAAGATAAGCAGTTCAGTATAGGTTGTACATGTGTAGCTAATGCAAAACAATAACATAGTAGATTTATTGTAAAAGACTGACTATATTTCCCTCCCTCCTATCCCACCTCCCACTTGTTGTATTCTCTATTTTGATCCCGTCCCTTTTCAAAAGTGGTTGCTTCCAACTTCCCTCTCTCCCAGCCTGCCCTCCATTCCATCATCACCCCTTTCATATCCTTCCCCCCTACTCTCCTGTAGGGTGAGATACCCTATTTAGTGTGTATTTCATTCCCTCCCCAAGCCAAATTCAATGAGAATAAGGTTGATCCATTCCCTTTTGCCTTCCTATTCTTCCCCTCCATTGTAATCATTTTCCCTTGCCTCTTCTATATGAGATAGTTTACCCCATTCTGTCTCTTCCCATCTCTTCTCAGTATATTCCTCTCTTACCTCTTAATTTCACTTTTTAAGTATCATCCCTTCCTATTAAATTGGTTCTGTGCCCTCTATGTATACCTATAAACACATATACACACATTCACATATGTATTCATATGTCCATATACAGACATTGTATACATATATATATGTGTGTATATATATATATATATATTCCCTTCAACTATTTTCATACTGAGAAAAGTTTCATCAGTTATAATTATTGTTTTTCCATGTAGGAATGTTAATAGTTCAACTTTGATAAGTTCCTTATGCTTTCTTTTTCCTGTTTACCTTCTCATGCTTCTCTTGCTTCTTGTATCTGAATGTCAAATTTTCTATTCAACTCTGGTTTTTTTTCATCAAGAATGCTTGAAAGTCATCTATTACACTAAATGACCATATTTTCCCCTGAAGTATTATTCTCAGTTTTCCTGGGTAGGTGACTCTTGGTTTTAATCCCAGCTCCTTTGACCTCTGGAATATCATATTCAGCCCTTCGATCCCTCAGTGTAGAAGCTGCCAGATCCTGGGTTATCCTGATTGTGTTTCCAAAATATTCAAATTGTTTCTTCTTCGCTGCTTCTAATATTCTCTACTTAATCTGAGAATTCCGGAACCTGGCTAGAATATTCCTAGGAGTTTGCTTTTTGTGATCTTTTTCAGGAGGTGATCGGTGGATTCTTTCAACCTCTATTTTTCCCTCTGGTACTAAAACATCAGGGCAGTTTTCTTTGAGAACTTCCTGGAGCATGATCTCTAGGTTCTTTCCCTGATCATGGCTTTCAGGTAGTCCAATAATTTTTAAATTATCTCTCCTGGATCTATTTACCAGGTCAGTGGTTTTTCCCATGAGATATTTCACATTTGCCTCCTATTCTTTCATTTGCTTGTATCTGTTTAACAGCATCTTGATTTCTCATAAAGTCATTAGCTTCCATTGGCTCCAGTCTCATTGTGAAGCCATGATTCTCCTCAGTGAGCTCTTTGTTTCAGCTATTCAAATTACTTGGAGCGTCACCTTTGTGTCAAGTCTTTGTTGGAAACAGGATACATTGTGTTGCCCTGAATAGGCCAAAGGGAGTTTGGAGACCTTCCCTGCCCTTAATAGAATTATTAAACTACCTAAAATCCATAGTAGAAAAAAAGCCTAGACATCATCTTTCAAGAAATTATCAAAGAAAACTGTCCTGATATCCCAGAAGCAAAGAGTTAAATAGAAATTGAAAGAATCCACCAATCACTTCCTGAAAGAGATCCCAAAATAAAAACTCCTGGGAATATCTTAGCCAAATTTCAGAGTTCCCAGGTCAAGGAGAAAATTCTGCAAGCACTGGGAGAGAAACAATTTAAATATTATGGAGTCTCATTTACTATAACATAAGATTTAGCAGCTTCTGTGATAAAAGGATGGGTGGGGTGGGGCTTGGAATATAATATTTCAGAGGGCAAAGGATCTAGGATTACAAATAAGAATCATTTACCCAATGAAACTGAGTAATATTCTTTGGGGGGGGAAATGGATATTTAATGAAATAGAGGATTTTCAAGCATTCCTGATGGAAAAAAGAGCTAAATAGAAATTTTGACTTTTAAATACAAGACTTGAGAGAAGCATAAAATGATAAATGGGAAAGATAAATCATAAGGGATTCAATAAATTTTCATAAACTGTTTGCATTCCTACAGAGGAAGATGATACTTGTAACTCCTAAGAACTTTTTCATTATTAGAACAGTCAGAATGAGAATACATAGACAGAGGTCACAGGTATGAATTTACCGTGATAGGATGATTAAAAAAATAAAATTAAGGGGTAAGGGGCTGCTAGGTAGTGCAGTGAACAGAGCACCAGCCATAGAGTCAGGAGGACCTGAGTTTAAATCTGACCTCAGATGCTTAATACTTACTAGCCACGTGACCTTGGGCAAGTCACTTAACCCCAATTGCCCTACCTTCCCCCCTCAAAAAAAGGCAAAGTGGGGACTTCAACCCTCCCCTCTCAAGCTAGATAAAACTAACTAAAATATAAACAAGAAAGAAGTTAAGGAGATAAATAGAATTTTAGAAAAGCTAGATATGGGAGACCTTTCAGGAAACTGAATGGAAATAGAAAGAAATATATCTTTTTCTCAGCAGTACATGGCACCATGCAAAAACTGACCATGCACTAGGGCACATAATTCTCACAACCAAATGCAAAAAAAGCAGCAATATTAAATGCATCCTTTTAAAATCATAATGCAACAACAAATAAAAATAAAGAGCTGTGGAAACATAAACTAAAATTAATTGGAAATGAAATAATGTTATCCCAAAAAAATGAGTGGGTAAAAGTACAAATCATAGAAAAAATCAATGACTTCATTAAGGAGAATGACCTCATACCAAAATTTATGAGTTACAGCCAAAGCAGTACTTAGGGGGAAAATAATATTTCCAAATGCTTACATTAATAAAATAGAAGAATAGTAGATTAATGAATTGGGCATGCCACAAAAAAGGGAAAAGAACAAATTAAAAATCCCCAATTAGACATTAAATCGGAAATCCTGAAAATCATTGGAGAGATTAATAAAATTGAAAATAAGAAAACCATTGAACTAAAAAATAAATCTAGGAGATAGTTTTATTTTAAAAAATCAATAAAATAGATAAACCATTGATTAACTTTATTTTTTTTAGAGAGAAAAATGAAATTCCCAGTATTCAAAATGAAAAAGGTCAATTCGCTGCCAATGAAGAGGAAATTAAAGTTGCTATTAGTTGCTGTTTTACCCAAATATATGCCAATAGATCTAACAATCTAAGTGAAATGGATGAATGTTTACAAAAATATAAATTGCCCAGATAAACAGATTAACAGAAATGGAAATAGAATACTTAAATAGCCCTCTTAGAAAAATAAATTGAGGGGGTAGCTAGGTGGCACAGTGAATAGAGCACCACCCTGGAGTCAGGAGGACCTGAGTTCAAATAGGGCCTCAGACACTTAACACGAAAAAAACTAGCTGTGTGACCTTGGGCAAGTCAATTAATACCAATTGCCCTACCTTCCCCCCTCCAAAAAGAAAAGGCAATTGAATGCTTAGTCAACAATGGGCTCCCTAAGAAAAAATCCCTAGGGCCAGATGGATAGACAAGTGAATTCCACCAAACATGGAGCAATTAATTCCAATATGATAGAAGGCATAGACCTATATCCCTAATAAATATTGATGCAAAAATTTTTGAATAAAATACTAGCAAGGAGATTACAGCAATATGTCACAAATCTCATACACTATGACCAGGTGGAATTTCTACCCAAAAAGTGGGGCTGGTTTCAATATTAGGAAAACTATCAGCATAATGAACCATATCAATAGCAAAACTAACAAAATCTTATGATTATCTCAATAGATACAGAAAAAGTTTTTGACAAAATACAATACTCATTCCTATTAAAAACATCAGAGAGCATAGGAATAGATGAGGTTTTCCTTAAAATGATAAGAAGCATCTATCTAAAACTATCAGCAAGCATTAAGTATAATGGAGATAAGCTAGAAGCTTTCCCAATAAGATGAGGGGTGAAGCAGGGATTCCCATTATCACCACTGTTATTCAATGTTGTAGAAATGTTAGCTATAGCAATAAAAGGAAAGGAAATTAAAGAATAGACAATATATAGAGACAATAGAATAGACAATAGATGGAAAAATACCAGTCTTTGTGGATAATATAATAGCATACTTGTAGAACCCTAGAGAACGAACTAAAAAAACTAGTTGAAGTAATTAACAACTTCAACAAAATTTCAGGACATAAAATAAACCCACATAAGTCATCCACATTTCTATATATTACTATCAAATCCAGCAGAAAGAGAAAGAGAAATTCTAATTAAAATAACTGCAGACAATAAAAAATACCTGGGAATCAACCTGCCAAGAGAAACCCAGGAACTATATGAACACAGTTACCAGACACTTTTCACACAAATAAAGTCAGTTCTGAACAATAGGAGAAATGTTCATTTCTCCTGGGTAGACCAAGCCAATATAATAAAACTTACAATTCTACTTAAATTAATTTACTTATTCAGTGCCATACCAATCAAACAACTGAAAAATTATTTTAAGGAGCTAGAAAAATCATAACAAAATTCAGCTGGAAGAACAAAAGGTCAAGAATATTAAGGCAATTAATGAAAAAAATCACAAAGGAAGGTAGCCTAGCTGTTACAGATCTCAAACTGTGGTATAAAGCAGTAATCATCAAAACTATCTGGTACTGGCTAAGAAACTGAGTGGAGGATCAGTGGAAAAGATTAAGTACATAATACATTGCAGCAAATGGCAATAGTAATCTGGTATAGGATGAATTCAAAGATTTTGGAAAAGAACGCATTATTTGACAAAAACTGCTGGGGAAACTGGGAAACAGTATGGAAGAAACTAGGTACAGACCAACATCTCACATCGTATAAGGTCAAAATGGGTACATGATTTAGACATAAAGGGTGATACTATAAGAAAGTTAGGAGAGCAAGGAATAATTTACCTGTCAGATCTATGAAGGGAAGAATTTATGCCTAAACAAGAGATACAGAACATTATGAAATGTAAAATCTCAGTTTTGATTACATTAAATTAAGAAGGTTTTACATTAAGAAATTCAAGGTAGCCAAGATTAGAAGGAAAACTGAGAATTGGTTGGGGGTGAGGAGGAGTGGGAGCAGAATTCACAGCAAGTTTCTCTGATAAATGCCTCACTTCTCAGATGTATAGAGAACCAAGTCACATTTATAAGAATATGAATCACTCCCCAACTGACAAATACAGAAAAGATATGAACAGGCAGTTTTCAGACAAATAAATCAAAGTTATCTAGTCATAAGAAAAGAAATTCTCTAAATCACTAATGATGACAGAAATGTAAATTAAAACAACTCTGAGGGATTACCTCACATCCATCAGATTGGATAATATGATAGAAAAGTAAAATGATGAATGTTTCAGAAGATGTGAGAAAATTGGTATACCAATGGTGGAGTTGTGAACTGATCCAACCATTCTGGAGAGCAATTTGGAACTGTGCCCAAAGGGCTATAAAATTGTGCCAATTCTTTAACCCAGTAATTCCAAACTAGGAATGAATTCTGAAGAGATTTTTTTAAGGGTGGGAGGACCTATTTGTACAAAAATATTTGTGGCAGCTATTTTTGTGGTGGGAAAGAATTGGAAATTGAGGGGATGTCCATCGATTGGGGAATGGTGGAATGACTGAACTAGTTATGGTCTATGAATGTAATGGAATATTACTGTTCTATAAGAAATGATAAACAAGAATATTTCAGAAAAACCTGGAAAGACTTACATGAACTGATGCTGAGTGAAATTAGAACCAGGAGAACATTGTACACAGTAGCAGCAATATTGTGTGATGAAGAACTGTGAATAATTTAGCTATTCTCAGCAATATAATGATCTAAGACAATTCCAAAGGACTTATTGGGGAAAATATATCCACCTCCAAAGAAACTGATGGAGTTTAAATGCAAATCAAAGCATACTAAAAATTACTTTTTATCGCTTTTTTTGGTCTGTGTTTTCTTTCACAACATGACTAATCTGGAAATGTGTTTTGCAGGACTGCACATGTATAACATAGATCAAATTGTTAACCATATAATGAAGAGGGGAGAGAAGGGAGGGAAGGAGAGAATTTGAAACTCAAAATTTTAAAAAAACAAACATCAAAAATTTTTGTTTACATGCAATTGAGAGAAAATACAATTAAAACTAAGTAAGGAAAAACAAACAAAAAAAATCAAAGGGGCGGTTAGGTGACACAGTGACTAGCAGCCCTGGAGTCAGGAGGCCCCAAGTTCAAATCCAGACTCAGACACTCAACACTTTTAGCTATGTGACCTTGGGCAAATAACTTAATCCCAATTGCCCTGCCTTCCCCTCTCCAAAAAGCATAAATCAATCAATCAATCAATAGATAGTTAAATAGATAAATAAATGAATGAATAAATAAATAATCAAGGCTTGATTGTTGTGTTGACTGTCTAGGTTTAAGAAAGTGATAGAGAAAATGTTGATAACATAGAATAAAAAGTTGACATGGGAATTTTTCTTCTCAGAGAGCTAGTAAGAGCACACTCCTGCATAACTGCATTTAAAAATAAATCAAGCCCAAAGTGGTATTTCAAGGTGAATGGAATTTTCTTTGATAAGCTAGTTGACTTCCACTGTACAGGCCAGAGGATTCAGTTTATTCTCTTCCATGGCAATCAGTTTTTATTCATCACTTGTCCTGAAAAGGAATACAGTAAAGAGAATTTTGTCTTGAGATTATCTCAAACTTCCAATAAATTTGCTTTAAGGCCATTCACAAGTAACTTATAACATCTTGTAATGGTAATGGGAATTTGAAGATTTTCTCTGCCCCCTAATAGGCCACATGTAATCACATGGAACCTGTGGTGGGAGGAGTTTGCTGAAGGATGGAGCAGAGCCCACAGGAAGCTGGGAGTCAGACCAGTTAGAGCTTGAGGAAGGAGAGGATGAAGCCAAGGAGACAGCTCGGCTTGTGAGTGTTTGTTTGTGGGAAAGCTAAAGCACGGTGTGTCTCCCTGCTGTGCTATGGTATGTTAACTTCCTTGTTGCTATGATAGATTCTGTTTCCTGGTGTTGGGATTTGGCTTTCTGGTGTTGGGATTCAGTTTTCTACTGTGTAAATAAATGTCTTGCTTCTGTTTTCTGTATGGAGATTCTGTTATATTTTGCCATTCAAAACTGTGCCAGCGTGTTCATAGTCACTGTCAGTGCTATGAATATTGCATTGGCACGACACCTCTGTCCAATCCCAGTTGTTACATCCATCAATCAACATTTATCTATATATCAAGCATCTACTATATGGCAGGGACTGTGCTAAGTAAGAGCTGGGAACAAAAAGAAAGGTAAAAATGGTGCCTGCCCCCATAGAGTTTTCCACCTAATGGGGGAGGCAACAGCCAAACAGCCAGGTACAAGCATCAAAACATGGATAAGAGGAAAACTCAGAAGAGGGAAAACACTAGCTTTGAAGTAAAGGGGAAAAGTATCTTGTGGAAGGCAGGATTTTAGGTGACTTTTAGAAGACCCAAAGGCCCCATGAGTGATCTGCTCCCCTCTGCCCAACAAGCATCAGCCCTCACCCCACACAAGCCCTGGCTCTGGGTGACTTCTATTCTCCCACCACTGTCATGTGACCTCCCATAAGCTGTCCTTCAGCAGCCTGTCATGGGCACTACCCCTGCTGCTTTGGCATTTCCATTAGCAATGATTTCTAATTTCTCTTGCCTTGGTCACAGTCATTTGGCTGCTGATAGCAGAAGCCATTTGCTGATTAGCAGAGGGATCCAAGACAGCTAGGGTCTCTCTTCTCAAAGTCACAAGTCCTGATGCAAATAGAAACTGAGAATGTTTCTTTACAGCCTTAAAAATGGCAGTGAATGAATGCCCTCATGGAAATGGGATGAACATGAGGCTTAATGATAGGGAGGACTAGCTTAATGGCTAACAGGGGCAACTAGGTGGGGCAGTTGATAGAGAGCTGGACTTGGAGTCAGAAAGACCTGAGTTCAAATCTAGCACTAGACACTTCCTAGCTGTATGATACTAAGTAAGTCACTTAACTGTTTGTCTCAGTTTTCTCATTTGTAAAATGAGCTGGAGAAGGAAATGGAAAACCACTCCAGTATCTCTGCCAAGAAAACCCCAAATGGGGCCACAAAGAATTGAGCATGCCAGAAAAACAACTGAACAATGACCAACATGTGTAGTGAGGATATGGAGATACAAATACTCATAAACTACAAAGCTTGGTCTAGTTCTGGGCACTGTGTTTTAGGAAGGACACTGACAAGCTGGAGCAGGTCCAGGAGAAATAAGTTGGGACCTTGAGACCCTCCCATATGAAAATAAGCTGAAGGAATTTGATGGTGGTGATGAGATAAAGGTGATGGTAATGGTGATGGTGGTGATGGCGATGATGGTGATGGTGTTGATGGTAATGATGGTGATGATGGTGATGGTGATGGTGATGGTGGTGATGGTGATGATGGTGATGATGATGGCGGTGATGGTGATGGTGGTGATGATGGTGATGATGATGGTGGTGATGGTGATGATGGTGGTGATGATGGTAATGATGGTGATGGTGATGGTGGTGATGGTGATGGTGATGGTGGTAATGATGGTGATGATGGTGATGGTGATGGTGGTAATGATGGTGATGGTGATGATGGTGATGGTGATGGTAGTAATGATGGTGATGGTGATGGTGGTGATGATAATGATAATGGTAGTGGTGATGACAGTGATGGTGATGGTGAATGATGATGACAATGACAAGGACAATGACAAGGACAGCTACAATGTTTAGCTGAGATGTGAAAGGACCAGAGCCAGGGCGGGAGAGAATTCCAAGCTTGTCGCACAGCCAGATAAAATGACCAAAGTCAGGAGATGGAGGGTCTTGTTTAAGGAGCAGCCAGGAGGCTGGGGTCACTGTGTCACAGAGTGAATGCTAGGGCATCAGGTGTGAGGAGACTGGAAGGGGAGCTGGGGGCAAGTGATGAAGGCCTTTAAAGGTCAAATAGCCCATAGGGAGTCAGTTGGTTTTATTCTTTGTCTACATTAGCTGTTTTCCAGGGAAGATACCACTATCAAGAAAGGATGATATGGTAGAGGGATTAGTTGGGTTTGAACCCAGCATACTCACATCACCTCAAAAATGGCAAGAAGTGTGCAAAACAAAAGAGCAACTGAATCAAGAAACAAAAGACTTTTACAAGAGAAACCATTTCATCGACAAGGGCAATGGTCACCTGAGAGATAGAAGCTAAATAAATATAAATTATCTATTATAAATAAATGTTATGAATAATTTATTTATTATATACACATACACAATGCATGACTAGAAAGCTAGACAAGCAAACAAACAAAAAACACAATGAATATTATGGAATTTTTAAAAACTTAAAAAAAAATTTTTAATACCACAAAGAGAACAAATTGCCCAAAATAAAGATAAATCTGTACCAAGATCATTGTCTAAAAAAAAAAAGCTTGATAAGAGAAGTTAAGAAATATCTGACATTAATATAGATGGGATTGAAATTAATGAAAAAAGAGCAAAGAGGCACATGAAAAGCTCAACAATCTGGAAAATCTGATGGAGCTCATTGACAGAGTCAATGTGAAGAAGAGAAATGACTAAATTGAAGAAAAATGTCAGAAATAACAGAAGGAAAACACCAGCCAAAATCAAAGATCACCAGTGGCGAAGCACAAAGTCATGAGTCAGAAGAGAGAGTTCATCAGGATAACCATGAATTATTAATTTCTCAGGAAAATAAATGTTAAGAAACAAAAAGCATTCCCATTCTAATAACTAAAAATGCACAAAATATCTGGAGATCAGTCTACCAACATACACAAAGGACTTTTAGAGATTCCATTACAAAAAATTCCTTTAAAAACAAACAACAAAAATAGCTGCAGCAATACTGAGTGTTCATGAGTGCTGAGTGGGGCCAAAATAAGGAAAATGACCATACTTTACAGAACTGCATAAAATACAATAAAATATAAAAAATAGAATACCAAAAGAAATCATGAAAAGGGACAAAGGGAGAAGAGTAATTACAGATGTCAAACTATATTATAAAACAACAGTCATCAAAACCAACAAAAACCATCAAAACCAATTGATTACACAATTGGAGAGGCAGATCCGTGGAACAAACCAGATGAAAGTGAGAGAGAGTGAGGAACCTTAGGTTGCAAAACTGAGAAACTGGAGAAAGGTGGGACCTTCCATAGTCATAGGGAAGTAGGAGTTGAAGGGGGAGGGTTTGGGGAAAGATAATGAATCAGTCTTGGATGCATTGAGTGTAAGATGTCCACCATCTTCAACAAGGCAGCCAAGGGGAATGAACACAATGAACCCTGTCAACTTGCTGGAACAAAAGTCTAAATCAAAATCAGTATAAAGAGTAAAAATGAGAAGATGGGAAGGTGTGTGTTTGAGATACTCTGAAATGACTTAAACAAGTGGTTGATATTCCAAAATGGAAAAAAAAATGGATAAAGGAATAGATATTGATTGTCTTCAATAGATACTGAAAATTAATTAATGTAAAATAAATACCAAAATAAGGAGGAAAAAGGTAGCTTCTCAGCCAGGGTCAATGCTAGCTTAGATTCTGTGAAGGCACATTTGGGAAGATTATGAACAACATCCCCTTGTAAAAGAGTGAAAAAGAATTGGAAGAAACAGTGAGTTTACATGAAGGTTGGTGGATAATTATTTATCATTTATTAATATTATTTGAACCTAGCTTTATGAGAGTTGAGAACTGCCTAAACCAAAATCATAAACAATCATAAGGGAAGCCAGGATGACCTCAGAGACACCACAGGGAAGCTGAAGGTTATAAGGAATGCTCAGGTTCCACCCAGTGCTTGTTTGGGGATCACCTAAAGTTTGCTTGGTTCCCCAAATTAGATTGACTTACCTTCTGATATATATCTCAAACTGCCCTTCTCCTGCAGACTCCCTACTGCCTACAATCAGGCAGGTTCCTTACACTTTTGTCTGAACTCTGTATGATGTAATCCACAGAGATTCATGGGGGTAGGCACCCCTTCTTTCTAGCTCTATCTCTACCAAACAACCTAATATATTTCTTTCTAAAACTATTTCAGATTGTGGGGTTTGTTCCGATGAAGAACAGGACAAGATTGGAAGAGGCCAACAAAGAGACCCAAAGGGATAAAAGACCTATCAACCTTCTCCTACTTTTCCTCCACCACCTTGAGGTGATCACATTATGGTCACTGGTGGTCATCAAGAAGCAGGAGTGACCTTGACATACACAGCATGGGGAGAGCAGATATAGAACAAAGAGATGTTGGCTCTCCAATGTGTCATCATGGAGGGCTCTCCAGTGCAGAATCCAAATGGCAGAGAGATTCCCTGAGGTCTAAGCTAGCCATACAGGAAAAACCCAGGTGATAAAGAAGCTCTTTTGTCCAGATGTAGACATACAACTGAATTGCTGATTTGGAGGAAGAAACTGCATGTCAGAAGCTGGCTGGGTACATGGGGGTGAGGGTGGGGAAGCAGCCCGGAATCACACAAAATTATGAATCAGCAACACTCAGAAGATGCTGGCGTCTTCAACAGGAACAGGGCAGTCAGGAAGAGGAAAGGGGTCAGAGGATCCTGAGCTCCATTCTGGACGTGTCAAGTTGAATGTCTCCAACACATCCTGCTGGAGATGCCCACAAAGCAACTGGTGAGGCAGCAGCTCTGCCTGGGGACTTCTCCATCCTGGGCTGAATCACTTCAGTCTTAGATCTGGCACCTCCCTGGGTCCCTGCCTCTGACTGAGAGGTGGACAGCTCCTTCCCAAGCCTCCACTGAAGAAGGGCATCCAAACCCCCACGAGGCTGCCCTGCTCTGGACGCCACCATATCTGCCACGCCAAGGACCCTCCCCCCAGTCCACTTTTTCAGCTTTCCTTTATCTTTCAATGTGTTGTCTCCCCCATTAGAATGCAAGTCACTCAAGGGGAGGGGGCACCTTTTTGTTTGCTTGTATTTGTTCCCCCAGCACTTAGCATGTAGCAGGCCTGCAGTAAGTTTAAATCATTGCTTATTCATTGACTTTCTGAGGCAGGATTGGAGCTCAGGGATGGGAGAGGGAAGAAAAGGAGTGGGCTAGATTTGACATCAGAAGCTACACAACACTCTCAAGGCCCATATCTTCTAGTAATGCCATATGTCTGCAGATCCTGGACTATCACAGATACAGAGAAATCAAGACTGCAGGTCACCCAAGCAGGAATGGAGATTTGCATGAGGGACACAAACAGCCGCAACAAGCAGCGGGCCCTCGGTAATACAGTGGACAGACGGCACTGTCCTCAGAGTCAGGGTGACCTGGGCTCAAATCTGACCTCAGACTCGTGATACTGATGTGACTCTGGGCCGTGAAATGGGGGTGATAAGAGCGCCACCTCTCAGGGCTGCTGCAAGGACCAGGTGAGACGTGGGAAGTCCTTAGCACAATGCCTGGCACACAGTGAGTGCTAAGCCAATGTCAGTGGCCATCACGTCATTACCATGAAGTTCTCTAGCCCGGATGTGAGCCAGGGTCTTCTGCATGGCCCTGGGCTGCCTCTGGGTGTGTGACTGGGTCACACCACTATGGGAGTTCTCCTTCCTGTGGTTTGGGTCCGAGGTGAGGGCTGGTCTGTCTTTTCCAGCTTCCCTGCTCCCATAGCTCCCACCCACACCCTCAGCTTCTCTGTGAGTCCTGAGAAGTTAAAAGGGGCCATGCCAAGCACTGAATACCCCCCCAAAGGGAGATAAGGGGCAGAGGACAGATGCCACCAGTCTAACACCTCCTCCAGCTGAGAGCCCTACAAATGGGATTCCGTCCCCAGGATACATGCCTGGAGTTTGGGTTGGCTGCAATCTCCAATGGGCTCTTCAACAGGAAAGCTGGTGGTTTAGGGATAACAGGCAGGGACAGACAGAGGGCAAGGGAGAAGGGAGCCTGGATGCCAGTCAACCAGCTTGAGGAATGTCACAGTCATCCAGGCCAGGGCACTTTGAAGGTCTGTTCCATGCTTTATTCACAAGAGCAGGACCCCACAAGGAAGGGATTAAAAGTGCATTCTCTTCACAGAAGGGGGAAACTGAGTCTCACCGAGCAGAAAAGTGACAGGTAAGTGTCAGGCCTGAGGTTTAAACCTCCACCATTCTGCCAGAATAAACTCTTCCCAGGATAGCACATGCCTCCCATAGGCCAGGAATGATGTGGCAAGAACCTAGATGTGCCATGAGCAGAAGAGGAAGGTCTATTTCTTACATTCTGTAGAACATCCCCCCATCAAAGGCAATTTCTCTGTTGCTGGCAAAGAAGGGGAGCATTTAGGACATGGAAACTGGAGGACCCTGAAGTCCAAGTGTTGGCGGGGCAACTAATAAGCTGTTGATGTGCCTTGGGGACTGTGAAATGTCATTCTATCAGAGGTGGACAAACCACCAAGGGCAGATTCCTTGTGAGCCTCACCCTCCCTGACAGGGAAGAGGTAGTTGCTGGGCTGGTAACAATGGGAGCCTGGGGAGAGAGCGATGACTTTGTTCTGAGAAGATCTGGGCATCACCTGCCACCCAGATCTTGGGGAGAAGCGAGGCAAGCCGGGTCTGTGGGCTTCACTGCTTCAGGGAAGCATCCCAGAAAGGATGGGAGGGGCTCAAGAAGGAAATCCTAGAAACACAAGGTGGAACGATTCTGGGGAAGAGGAAGGAAATGGGTTTGTCTGAAGAGAGGGCTCCCTGTTTAACCGGAAGTAGCATTCAGAGGTCACTCTCTGTGCACTGAGCCCGTCTGCCTGCCATCTGCTCTGATGACGGCCATCAGTGAATGTTCTTCCTTTTGTGACAGGCGAGCTTTGCTCTCTCATCACTGCCTCAGGCTGATGGGCTGAGGAAAGAGCCTGGTCCTTTGATTTCATGGCTAGAGAGAAGTCAGGGAAGAGGAAACTCTCCCCACCAATGACAGCTGGCATCTTCTCTCTAACTCTGAGTTACAGCCACTAGAGGTCCCTGAGACCCTTTCAGAGGATCCATGGGGTCAGAACTAATTTCATAATACCAAGACATTTTCATTTCTAATGTGGCAAATGTTAATACATACGACCCACAAAAACTCTCTGGGAGAACCTTGATAATTTTTAAGAGTGTAAAGAGGTCACAAGACCAAAGGGTTTGTGACCCTCTGGCCTTGGAGAGTTACTTAGAGCTGAGGGGTTAAGTGATGGGCTCAGGGCCACAGCCAGTGTATGACAGGTGAGCCTTGAACCCAGATTTTCCTGGTTTGAAGCCAGCTTTCTACTTATTCTGCCCCAGAAGTCAGTTCTCTTGACAAGAGACATCCCCTGGCTGTGAGAACTCATCGCCCGTTGCTTCCTCCTCTATTTCCAGCTGGGCAGGGGAGTCTTTCTCAGGTCAGCCACTCATCAGATCTAAGTTATATCTGCCTCGATGACCAACATCAGCACCCTCACTGGGCCCTCCTTAGCTTTCCAGGTAGTGGGTGAGCTTCCTAATCTTGAACTTCCCCCATGGCACCATCTTGCCTGACGGATTCTAGTTAATGTGAACACTGCTGTTTCT
This sequence comes from Petaurus breviceps papuanus, assembly GCF_028583685.1. Classification (NCBI taxonomy): domain Eukaryota; kingdom Metazoa; phylum Chordata; class Mammalia; order Diprotodontia; family Petauridae; genus Petaurus; species Petaurus breviceps. The sequence goes on from NW_027186377.1 coordinate 906,724, forward strand.
AGCTTGACTATTGTCAGACCCGCCAGGTCACCAAAGGGGCACCAGGGAGCTCAAAATTGGCACCAAGACAGTTTACAGTCTTACAGTGGGACCACAAGGAGACACCAGTGGGCCATGGATGCCAAAAAGGTCATTGACATGACAAGGATCTGCAGGCTGTGGCCCTTCCATGACTTGGGCCCAGAAATGAGAGATGTGTCAGGGGTCACACCACTAGTAAGTGTCAGGGGCAGGATTTGAATTCCCATCTTCATGAGTCCAGGTGCATCACCCACACTGCACCTAGGTAGGATAGCATCAGCGTTAAGGAGGTGGTCAGCCCTCTGTCCAATGCCCTGGTCAGACACAGCTAGTATCTGTTTTAGGACAGGCACTGCTAATGAGCAGTGGGGCCCATGCGACCACAGAGGGCTTAGACTTTGTCCAGCTGTGAGCTCCTCGAGTGGGCACTGTGCCTGGTGAATGGTCCTTGCTTAACGAATGCCTGTTGGTTGGTTTCTCTTCCAGGAAAGACAGGAAGGACCTGGAGCAGCAGCCTGGGACGAGACAGACAGCCTCTGAAAAGGAGCCGACAAAGTGGATTCTAACCCACTTGCTGACTGTGGGCACAGGCGAGTCACTGAATCGTGTCTTCTTCATCTGTGACACAGAAATAACAAGCCCTGCAGTACTAACTCAGCAGGACAAGCACTCTGTGGAAACGCTGGCAATTTTATTTCAGGGTCTCCACTCATCTGAAGGACCGAGATTAGGAAAGCAAGTCGACCCTCTGCTCGGTCCCAAAGGACAGCACCAGGATGCCTGGCAGAAAGCAGCAGAGAGGCAGGCTTGGGGTCAGCACCAGAAAGAACTTCCCAATAATCAGAGCCGTTCAAAACCGAAATGGTCCCTTTAAGAGGGAGTGAGCTGCCCATTGGCAGCAGTCTTGGAGTAGGGCCCTTGCAGACAGCACACCTGCTCACAGGCTGGCTGGACAAGATGTCTGAGGTCCCTAGGGTTGGGCCATAGAAGAGCAGCGGAGGGAGACCCGGCATCCAGGAGACGGGACCTGATTCCACTCAGCAAACACCGAGAAGGGACAATTCCAAACAAGGGTCTGCGCAAGGGGGTGGTGCTGAGAAAGGAGCCCTCCATGCATGGGTGTGGGCAGACTCCAATGTGGCACAGGTGTGGGCAGACTCCCACGTGGCACGGGTGTGGGCAGACTCCCATGTGACATGCGGCTCAACGGCAGGAATGAGCCTCTCAACACTCCAGTCCCTTTCTTTCTTGACCCAGAGAATAGAAGAGAGTCTTGCCTCGAGAGACATCCAGGGAGTAAACCGCCTGGCTGATGAATTTAAAGCTTCCTCTTGTCTCTTGACTGACTGATTAAGTCCGGTGGGAGGGGGCTGCACCCTCACTCAAACAGAGAACCCAGACTTGTTTGGCTGTGCGAGTAGTCCTGGGTGGGAGCCACATACTTGAGCTGCAGGGCCAAGCAGGGAAGACTTCTGCCATCTAGACAAGACCCTCACCTAAGACCAGGGGAGAGGCTATTTCAAACAGACCTGTAGTCAGTCCCAAGAAATAAATTCACGAAGGGAGCTGCGATCCACCCTGAAACGCAAATAATCCGATACAAAGGATGTTTGTTTTGACATATCTTCTCTTCCGTCCCCTAGGCCAGCCATTCAGGATCAAGCTGCAGGCCCCGTTCCAGCCCCATGTAGACAGTGTGTTTGCCTACACATGGAGCTGACCTGGATGCCAGGACAAAAGGCCTCAGGGAGAGGAGCGGCTCGAGAAGTGGCCGCAGGCTCAAACCGCTTCTAAGAACCGGATTGGGGCTTCTGGGGGGAGCGAGGGTGCATAAACACGTATTGGTGGGGGAGCAATCAGAAGGGCTTCTGACTAGAACGAACGGAGAAGGCCCAGATTGGAAAGTGCTTTAAACAGTGAAGATCAGAGCTGACATTTTATCCTGGAGGCCACAGAGTTAGCTGAGCTGCTGAACCTTCGGGAGCCCAGGAGTGTCCAGACAGCTGGCCAGCACCAGTCAGTCAGCCAACAAGCATTTATTAGGGGCTTAAAGCTGGGGATACAAAGAAGGCTCACAAACGGCCAGGCCCTCAAGAAGCTCAGGGGGCTTGTGCGGACACAAGCCACCCATAGGCAGCTATGCTGAAGACAGAAAGGCAGATACAAAGAACCAAGGAAGGGGAGGGCCTGTCCCCGGGGTTCAGGGGCACCGGCTGAGTATTAAAACACACACTAACTTCATTGGGAAGGCCAAGGAGAACTTGCTTTTGGATTTCCCTACTTCTGAATCCTTTGCAACAGATGGCAGCCTTTATCTTTCACCACATTTCTCCAATTGCTCATCATAAGCACCGTGGGAGGTGACCCAGAGGCCCCAGAAATGAGGCTTCCTTTGGGTTCGCAATCAAACCAATTCTTCCTGTTGCCTCTGTCTCTGTCTCTCTCCTCTCTCCCTCTCTCTGTCTCTCTCCTCTCTCTCTCTGTCTCTGTCTCTGTCTCTCTCCCTCAAACACGCACACACGCTCACACACACACATATACACACTCTCACACATACACACTCACACTAACACAGACACACTCACAGACTCTCACACACAGTCACACATATACAGACACATACACACTCATAAACACACACTCACATGAACACACACATACACACACTCATACAAACACACACACTCACACATATACACACACATACATACACTCACACTCATACACTCACACATACTCACACTCTCACACATTCACACAAACACACACACATACACTTACACACACATTCTCTCATACACACACTCACACATATACACACATACATACTCACACACAAACACACACATACACAAACATACA
>NW_027186377.1:909616-917173 GCF_028583685.1 Petaurus breviceps papuanus
ATACATACAGACTCTCACACACATACACGCATTCTCACACACACATATACACACACTCACACATATACACACACATACACTCACACACACACTCTCACACACACTCACAAGATTTTCTGATGTGACACACCTCAGCCTCAGGAGCTAAGCAAGGGGCAGGCAGGAGCACTGAGCGTCCAGGATTCCGGCCGCCCAACCCAGGAGCCCAGCCCTGGACCTCACGCTGTCATCTGTGTCATCAGGGGCCCATGCATAGTCTAGACTCAGCCCACAGGGCCTCTGCTGATTTGGGGGTCCGCCTCTGTTCTGGGGGCACTGACAGGGCTTGGCTCCCTATGAAGGCCAATGGTTTCATTCTCTGCGTTCTGACAGACCACATACCTGCACATACCTATGATGGGGCTGCAGCCAGGCATTCCGGTCCAGATGTCCTTGGTTCCTGGTTGAGTAAGAATACGCATTCCAGACTGAGCTATAGTGATGAAGGCTCATCCTACTCACTGAAGGTCTACAGCGGGTCATGGTGGGTGTGACTGGTCCTGACCGGGTGGATCTCTATGGGGGAAGATTCCATACAAGAGGGCACTAGGGGCACAAAGTGGGGGCTGCAGGTGACAGAGGGGCCAGAAGTTCAGAGAGATGAGCCCCCCCCCCTTATGTCTGCTCTGACCTCCTGCAGGGGATGAGAGAAGGGAATTTCTAGGAGCCTCGGTAATCGCACAATGTTTGTAAAGCACTTAGCATAGTACCAATGTCTACTGGTTGCTGTCCTTCGTTCTTGAAGAGACCAAAATGACCTCACTCTGCTGGAGTCAAGTTTCTGTGTGTCCAACTGTAACTGATCAGACTGACACGAGCTTGGAAGGCTCTCCCACAGGTCAGGCACAAAGAGTCCCTGTGAACATTTGGGCGGATCCTCCAATTCTCCTGCATTTCCCTCTGAGCTGTTTCAATTGTCCTTTCCTCACAGAGCACACCTGTGCCCGTGTCCCCCTTGTCACACAATCAATTCCAAAGTTCTTGACGGAGACCTTAAGAGCATCTTTGTATCACCTCTTCTGACCACAGTGTGAATGCTTGCCGCCGTGTGAGTTTTCCCTAAAATAGTCTTTTAGGCAAAGGTACATTTTGCACTCAAACACCACAGCCAGCCTGTCAGAGCTATGCTCTCTGAAGCAGAGTTTGAACACCTGGCAGTTTAGTTTGAGAGAGTACCTACTCCCCGCCAGGTGATCTTCAGAATCTTCCTAAGACAATCCAAATGAAAGCCATTCAGTTTCCTGGCCTGGTGGTGGTAGACTATCCAGGTTTCACAGGCAGACAACAATGAGGTCAGCACAAGGCTCCATAGACCTTCAGTCTGGTAGTCAGTCTAATGCCTCTTCTCTCCCATGCTTTCTTTTTTTTTTAATAAAATGCTTTATTAACTTCTAGTTTACATGATTCATTTCTGCAAGATTTAGAGTTACAATTTTTCTCCTCATTTCCCCCCTACCCACCACCCCAAAATATCCCCTCCTCCATCTGCTCTCTCCCATATCTTCTCCCATACTTCCTCAAACTTTCCAGTACAGCATGATGGATCTCTATGTCCCAGTGCCTGTATGTCTTATTTCCCAGTTACATGTAAGATAGTATTAATAATAGTATATATATTTAAACATTTGATTTTAAAACTTTGAATTCCAGATTCATTCCCTTCCTCCCTTGTCACCCACCCTTACTGGGAAGATAAGCAATTCAATACAGGCTGTACATGTGTAGCCATGCAAAACATTTCCATAGTGGATATATTGCAAAAGACTGACTATATTTCCCTCCCTCCTATTCCACTTCCCACTTGTTCTATTCCCTACTTTGATCCCATCCCTTTTCAAAAGTGGGTGCTTCCAACTTCCCTCCCCCCCAGCCTGCCCTTCCTTCCATCATCCCCCCTCTCATCCCCTTCCTCCCAACTCTCCTGTAGGGTGAGATACCCCATTTAGTATGTATGTCATTTCCTCCCTAAGCCAAATTCAATGAGAATAAGGTTGACCCATTCCCTTTTGCCTTCCTGTACTTCCCCTCCATTGTAACCATTTTTCCTTACCTCTTCTGTATGAGTTTACCCCATTCTGTCTCTCCCTATCTTCTCTCATTATATTCTTCTCTCACCTCTTAATTTCACCTTTTAAGTATCATCCCTTCCTATTAAATTGGTCCTGTGTCCTCTATGTATACCTGAAAACATATATACACACATTCACATATGTATTCATATGCCCATATGCCCTCCTATATAGACATATATATGTATGTGTGTGTGTGTATACACACACACACATTTCTATTCCCTTCAACTATTCCATACTGGGAAAAGTTTCATGAGCTACAATTATCGTTATTCCATGTAGGGATGTAACTAGTTCAACTTTGATAAGTTCCTTATGATTTCTTTTCCCTGTTTACCTTCTCATGCTTCTCTTGCTTCTTGTATCTGAATGTCAAATTTTCTATTCAACTCTGGTTTTTTCAGCAAGAATGCTTGAAAGTCCTCTATTCCACTGAATGACCATATTTTCCCCTGAAACATGATACTCAGTTTTGCTGGGTAGGTGATTCTTGGTTTTAATCCCAGCTCCTTTGACCTCTGCAATATCATATTCCAAGCCCTTTGATCCCTCAGTGTAGAAACTGCCAGGTCCTGTATTATCCTGATTGTGTTTCCACAATATTCACATTTTTTCTTCCTGGATGCTTGTAATATTCTCTCCTTGATCTAGGAACTCCAGAACCTGGCTATAATATTCCTAGGAGTTTTCTTTTGGGGATCTTTTTTCAGCAGGTGATTGGTGGATTCTTTCAACCTCTATTTTGCCCTCTGGTCCTAAAACATCAGGGCAATTTTCCTTGAAGGATGATTTCTAGGTTGTTTTTTTTGATCATGGCTTTCTGGTAGTCCAATAATTTTTAAATTGTGTCTCCTGGATTTATTTTCTAGGTCAGTGGTTTTTCCAATGAGATATTTCACATTGCCTTCTATTTTTTTCATTTGTTTGGATCTGTTTTATAGTATCTTGATTTCTCATAAAGCCACTAGCTTCCATTTGCTCCAATCTAATTCTGAAGGAATGATTCTCTTCACTGAGCTTTGAGATTCTTTTTCCAGCTGGCAAATTCAACTTTTTTAAGGCATTCTTCTCCTCATTGCCTTCTTGAGCCTCTTTTGCCATTTGAGTTAGTCTATTTTTTAAGGTGTTATTTTCTTCAGTCAGGTTGTTAACTCTCATTTCATAACTTTCTTGCATTGCTCTCATTTCTCTTCCCAATTTTTCCTCCACTTCTCTTATTTGATTTTCAAAATCCTTCTTAAAGTCCTCTATGGCCTGTAAGCAGCTTATATTTTTCTTGGAAGCTTTTGGTGCAGGAGTTCTGACTTCACTGTTCTATGCTTTGATCCTTTTTGTCCCCAAAATGGGACTGTAAATTTGGGTTGCTCTGCTTATTTTTGCTTCCCTCATTTGCTCATTTTGCCATTTAATTACTTGACTTTTGGGCTTTTTGCCACAGTAGGACTCTGATACCAGACAGAGGAGCGTCGTACCAAACACTGGGGTTTTCTCAGCTGCTGAAGGTATTAGTTGGGTGCCCTCTCTGAAGCCTCCACACACTCTGGCAAGCTGGTCACACACCCCAGGACCTCCACCCTAGACTGCAATCCAGATCCAAGCAGGTTAAATCAAGAGAGACTACCCCTCAGTATTTACTTGTGGTGACTCAGTGGTCACTTGGTCCCCTTGCAAATTGTAGACCAGGAGCTGAAGCTGCCACGTGGTGGTCGCTGCATGGCTGCGGCTCCTCAGCAGCTTCTCACCCCAGGCAGAGGCTGACCACACTCCTAACTACTGGATCCCAAATTCCACACTGCACTGACCTCTCACTGTGTCCTTAGCATCTATGTGTTGATGATTCTGGAAACCACCACAGCTGCTGGTGATCTGAAGTCCCTCCAGCCGGCGGTTGGTCAGGCCACCCTGGGGCTAAAACCTCAGGCAGCACAGGGCCAGGTTGGCTCCCAGAACGCTTTGCTGGCTGATTCCTGCCAGCCTTCTGGGGTTTCCTCAGCAGGAGATTAGCTTTTCAGTGTCATTTTGTGGGTTCTGTGGCTCCAAAGTTTCTTCAGAGTCACCTTTTACATGAATTGGAGGAGGTGAGAGCTGGAGCCCTGCAGAATTCCTGTTTCTACTCTCCTATGCTTTCAGAGCCTCCCAAGCATGGAGTGAGCTCTGGCAATGCCTGCATCAATCCCATTTTCAGTATACACATCCCTGGAAAGTTCACTGCCAAAGGGAACTTATCCACAGCCTTCAGAACTTCTCCGTTTGCTGTAAGTGATGGTGCCACGTATGGCTGGTGTGGTGCTGGCTGATGGAGCATCTGGGTTTTTTTGGTGTTAACTGTCAGGACAAAATGAGAACAAGCAGCTGAGAAGGGATCCATGCTTTGTTGTATCTCAGTTTCAGAGGCTGCATTGATGGCACAGTCATCTGCAAACAGAAAATCCTGCACCAACACTCCCTGCACCTTGGTCTTGGCTTGTAGCCTCTTCAGGTTGAAGAATTTACCATCAGCACTTAGCTGACCTTGGTGCTCTGCTCATGTACTCGCATACAATACTGATGAATTTCTCTGGGCAACCAAACTTTGACCTAATTTTCCATAAGCCCTCACGACTGACTGTATCAAAGGCATAAAATACATTAGGCACTTAATACATAGCTATTTTTCTCCTTATTAGTCTGACTTTTCCTTCCTTCTCTGTGCACAGCATAAAATTAGGAAGGATTAAGGGCTGAGGGGAGGGTCATGTTCAGGTTTCAGGGAAGGAATTTACCCTGGGCCCCCAGGTGGTAAGATATCACCAGAGGACTGCTAGGGGGCAGGTGGAAGCCTGGAAGGTGGCTGAGGACCCTTTCCCCTATGAGACTATAATACAGAGTCTGGCATATGCTGCCCTGAACCCCCCCTCCCCTCCCCAGGAAGGCAGTTGCCCCACATGCCCCCACTCTGGGTCACTGTCCCTTCTGCTCCCCCAGGTGGGATCTTCTCTGCTGTGGCCTGGCCCCTCCTGTACCCCACCTCGAGCCCCCCGAAGCTCTCTTAGACATGGAGTGGCGGGGGGGGGGAGGGATATGCACCATAAAATCACTCCAAGGCCATCAAGACCTTGCCTCAAACATCAATCTGGCTTCCCTAAAAATGTGTGCGGTGTCTCCCTCTGGTGGTCATGGCCTCTTCTGGCTGCTTCTGAAGACAGAAAAAGAAAAAAGGACAGAGAGAGATATAAAAGAGGGGGAACAGAGAAGGAAGGAGGGAGAGAGAAAAGGAGAGAGAGATGGAGACATATACAGAGAGGGGGGATGATACAGAGACAGACAGATGGGGGAAAGACAGAGGGAGATAGAGGAAAGAAAGAGACAAAGACAGAGACAGAGGAAGGTAGAAAGAAGAGGGAGAGTGGGGAAAGAGAGCAAGGAAAAGAAAGAGAGGAGGGAGGGAGGGAGGGGAAAGGAGAGGGGGAGGAGACAAAGAGAGAGAGAGAGAGAGAGAGAGAGAGAGAGAGAGAGAGAGACAGAGAGAAGAGAGGGAGAGACAGAGACACAGAAAGACAGAGACAAAGATAGAAACTCAGAGACAGAGAGAACAGAGAGAGACCAGGGGAGAGGAAGAGAGACAGGGAGACAGAGGGGAGGAAAGGAGTGATGGAGGGAGGGAGAGGGAAAGACAGTGAGGGGGATGAAAAGCACCCTGACTAACAGCTGCCAAAGGGCACATCCCCCAATAGTGGCATCAAACTCAGGAGTGGGGCTTTCTTCAGGCCACATACTGACTTAGCTCTAAAGTGTCATGTTATCTGTGTTTGGTTATATTTTCATTCATCTTGTCGGATACTCCCCAATGCCATTTTAATGGGGTTCAGGCTGCCCTGGGGAGGTGCTGGCCCACCTCTGGCCCCACCTCTGCCCTGCAGAGGTTCCCAGTCTGGTCTGTGCTTTTCAAGGGAGGAAGGGGGGCATTTGGCAAATGCACACATATGTGACACTTTTGAAATCAATCATTTCTCGGGCTCCTTTGTGTGGTGACCTCTAAAAATGTTTTCCTCTCCTATCAATGACATATGGGGCATGGGCACATGTACTGAAAGCCTCACCATTAAGGGACAGAAAGAGACTGGGAAACCCTGATGTGGAGTCCCAAGGCCTGGAGGGGAAGGGGCTTGTACAGGGTCACAAATGGAAGGGCCCGATGGGGGCTTATCACAGAGCCACTGGCAGGGCCCTATTCAGGAGGACAAGAGCTTTCTCTAAGATCACAGGGACTCTTCAGCCTTCCCCAAGAAGGCCTGGGGACCCTCAAGACACAAGATACAGCTGGCTCCAATCAAGAGCCAGAGTTAGAAGGGACCCAAAGGGCCAGCTAGGCCAGGAAGCAGACACTGGCTCAGAGCCCCAAATCAGTGACTGCTCTGGATTGTGGCCTTGAGCACCATGGCCAGGGTTTCTTCCACTGGGCCACACTTCCTTCTCTTCCAATAATCTCGACAGGAAGAGGGCAGGCACAGCCTCACCCCCTTAAATGGAGGGCTGAGGCACAGGAGCCAGGGGGTGGAGCAGGCACACAGCTGTGAGAGCCTCGACTGACCCAGCCTTCAAGAAACCATCTGGATGGGCCACAAAATGAAGCCACTGCTTTGCCGGTGACCTTTGGCTCAATGATACCAGCACTAGTCATGCATTCTCTTGCTTTTCTAATGGTATGGAAGAAGCACCCCCAAACCTGACTCTGGCTGGCAGGCTGAGTTCACAGACGGCTATGAGGGAGTGACGAGCACCCTCTGCCTGCATGTGCTCAGTCAGTCCTACGTGTCAGGCTCTGTGCTAAAGCACCAGGGATCCAGGAAAAGACAAAAGCAGCTCCCCTGCCCTCAAGGAGCTTAGAGTCTAATGGGAAAGACGACAAATAGGCAGCAGAGACACACAAGGCAGATGGAAGGTAGTGTCAGAAGCAGCCCTGGCAGCAGAGGGGAGGCTGCCTGCAGAGGGTGGGATCTGAGATGAGACTGGAAGGAAGGCAGAGTGAGGAGGGGAAGGGCTCAAGGCATGGAGAGCGACCAGGGGAGAGACACAGGGCTAGGAACAGCCAGAAGGCCTGTGTCATGCATCAAAGAGGACTTGGGGGCCATGTAAGACCAGGAAGGGAGGAGTGGGCTCTGAATGCCAAACAGCATTTTGCATTTTCTCCTGAGGGTGATAGGGAGCCCCTGGAGTTTACTGAGTTGGGCAACATGGTCAGACCTATGCTTTAGGGAAATCACTGGTGGCTGACTGGAGGATGGACTGGAGGGGGGTAGACTCAGGCAGGTGTCCAGGTGTGAGGGGAGGAGGGTCTACACCAGGACAGGGGCAGGGGCAGAGGAGAGGAGGGGGCAGCACCAGGGGTGTCAGGGTCAGAGGAGAGGAGAAGACATGTTGGAGAGATGCTGGGAAGAGAGAAGAAAGACTTGACCATGGCCTGGAT
>NW_027186377.1:932173-996712 GCF_028583685.1 Petaurus breviceps papuanus
ACACTGAGGTCCTTTCTCAAGCTTAAAGGCCAAACATTCAAACCCTACTGCAGAGAACACAACTCCAACAGGCTGGCCACGTAGTTGCCTAAATGACTTTTATAGAGAAATCACAAAAGGCAAGTGCTCAGGTAGAGGTCAGAAGAAGCAAATTGAGGTCACTCTCCAGGTCTCTCTGAAGAATTTTGGAATCCATTGTGTGATATGGGAGACACTGGCAAAGGACCACCTAGCATCAAAGACGCAGGCACTCTGTGACTCTGTGAGCAAAGCAGAACTGCAATTGCTCAGAAGGTAAAATGGAGAATTCTGAATACATCAATTTTTTGCACAAATAAGACCAAGATGAGATTAGACACCCTGGAAAAAACAATCTTTGCAGCAAACTGCTTGATAAAAGTCTCATTTCATACATATATACATATGCATATATTATATATACACTCATATGTATGTGTGCATGTATATGTACATGTTTATACAGAATCCTTTAAAATTTTAAGGATAAAAGCCATTCCCAATGTATAGTGGTCAAAAGATATGTATATGTAGTTCTTAACAGAAGAAATCTAAACTATCAATAGTCATATGAAAAGGTACTCCAAATCACTAATTCATGAAACGAAAATTAAAAGTAAAAATGAGATTCTACCTCACACCCACAAGATTGACAATTACCTCAAAAAATGAAAATGAAAAATATAAAAGGGTCTCCATGAGCATTACAGTCACCCATCAGTGATGGAACTGTGAATTAGAGCAGCCATTTTGGAAAGCAACTTGGAGCTATGCCCAAAGTTACTTAACTGTGTGTGCTTTTGACCTAGAGATACCACTACTGGGCCTATAAAACAGGAAGAAGAAAAGGACCCATAAGTACAAAAATACTTCTAGCAGCTCTCTTGGTAGAACTAGAAACTTGGGGACACCGATGAAGCTCCAGTCTGTGAATGTAACAATACCGTTCTTCCCTAAGAAAGGACAGAAGAGAAGCTTTCAGAGAAACCTCAGATTTGGCTGATCTGATGCAGAACCAAGGCAGGAGAACCAGAACCACTGATACCAAAACAACAGTAATGTAAAAAGTAAAGAGCTTTTGAAGGCTCGAGAGGTCTTACTAAAGCAATGGCCCAAGACAATTCCAAAGCAATGATGCTGGAGAATACTCCTCAGTCCCAGCAGGGAAGAGTTCATGGACTCAAGACGTAGGAGACTCACTTTTTAGTCGTGACCAATGTGTGAATTTGTTTTCCTGGACTAGGCTTGTTTGTTACAAGTGTTTTGTTTTCCCTTTTTATCCTCAGTGAGGGAAAGGAGAGTGAGGAGAAAAAAGTAATACTTGATCATTGAAAAAAAACATTAACACCTAGTATTTATATATTATCTCAATTTTTTAGTTGTTTTTTTCTTCCTCAAAGCATGGGAGGTGGGAAGAAAAGGAATGCTTGTTATTTGTGAAAATAATGTATAAAACAGAAAATTAATAATTAGTAAGCCTTTACTAGGCGCCTACCATGTGTCAGCATCTGCCAGGGAGCGGGGTCCCAGAGCCCAGAATTGCTTCTGCTCTTAGGGAGCTTCCCTGTCATGAGGACATGATCCTTCCACTCGGGGATGCCCCGGGCGCTTGTCTGCTCCCCGACATTTCTGTGATGCCCAGATCAACGCTTCCGGATCATTCATGCCCAAGCACACACCCCAGCCGCCACTGGACTGGGCACCTTCCAGTGTGCCTTCCCAGTTCGGCTTCCACGCTGCGATCGTGGGTCTAGAGCTGCGCTCTGCCCTTGTCCGTGCTTTTCGCTGCGGACTCAGCTGTTAGAACCGCCCCGAGCGCGAGGCTTTGGAGCTCCTGTTCCCAAACCCAAGGCAGCTATGATGGGGCTTTTAGAGAGCGCACGCAGGACAGCGTCACTCGGGTGAGAGCTACCGCGCCGCCGTGGGCCCTGGGATGTTCGGGAAGGGAAGAGTGCACGGCTCTGTGTTCGAGGCCGCTCCACGAGCTGGAGGCAATGCTGCTGCCCAGGGCTCGCAGGAACCTGGCGTGCATTCCGCGGGAGAGCCATGTTCACCAATGCAGAGCTCGCGCTGCCTGCACAGAACAGAGCTACCGCAGACCGGGAGAGGTGAGCGCACCTCAACGTGTGTTTGCGTATTTCCTTTTAATACAAGGTCACCGGGAGTGGGAGGCGCTGGACACCTAGTGGAAATGAGAAGGGCCGTCAGTCTACGCTGACTCCGGACAAAGCTGGGGGTTGTAGGGCGGGGGGTGAAAAGAGAAGCCCTTCAGAGTGAGGGCTGGCTCAGGCTGCAGCTGCGGCACGCCTGCCCCATACACCTTCTTTCACAGCCACAGCCTGACTCACAAAGCACACCTGCTACCTTCTTCAGGACGCTGGGAGTCTGACTCAACAGCGCCATGTTCACCTAAGCCTCGCGCTAGGCTCATGAGGGCAGCTCAATGCTTTCCTACGACCTCACCACCTTTTGAATGCCAGCTCTCCATCAATCATGCCAAACGTAGGTAGGTCATGACGAGTGGGGCTGGCTTCCTCAGGATCAGCTCTGGAAAGGCTCTGTACAGGATCTGGACTCGGAAGGTAGGGAAGAATTTGGGAGGGGGTGGGAGGAGCCATTCCAGGCACAGCTGAGAGCCAGAGCAAGGCAATCAATCAATCAACATTAATTAAGCTCATACTACGTGTCAGGCGTTGTGCGAAGTGCTAGGGAAACAAACAAACAAAAAAAAAAAGATCAGAAAAAATCCCGCCTCCAGGAGCTTACGATCCAAAAGACAACGTGCCAACACCCAAGGTGACCTATTGGAAGGATCAAGACCAAGTAGTTAACAGTAGTTCATCAAAGGCAGCCTACGGAAGGTAGGATTCTGTTTGGGGCTTAAAGGAAGCCAGGGAGATCTGTGGTCAGAGCAAAGTGTTGGGGGGGCGGGGAGGGTGTAGATGATTAATAACTGAGTAAACACAATGCAGGCCATATGATTTATTAGCAAAACAGGCATAATAAACAGGCCAATGGACTCCACAGTCAAGTTCAAAGGCTCTGAATACAGAATGAGGGTTTTTTTGTGTATTAAAAACAATCAATCAAGTAAGACCAGTTAATTAAAAGAAAACAATTAATGGGATGCAAACCAGGACACAAAATTAGACAATAGGGGCTTTCCAAATTGAGAGGCAAATGTCTGAGTGTGGGGTGTGGGGGAAGGAAGATACCATGATCAGAAATGCACTTTAGGAAAATCACTTTAGTGACAGGATGGAGGATGGATTTGGGGCAGACCCACCAGCAGCTACTGCAGTAATCTAGGTGTGGGATGATGGGGGGATGCACCAGGGTGGGGGAGGTGGTATTTGAGCGATTTTACAAAGGTGAATTCTACAGACCTTGGCAACAGCTTGGGTATGTTGACTCTTACTGTTACAGGATGACTCTTAGTTGGGAGCCTGGGGCACTGGGGGTAGGGTGTTACCCTCTACCTTATTAGGGAAGGTGGAGGAAAGGGGGGTCAGGAGGAAAGATCTTGAGTCGCTTGGGGCGTGTTGAGTTTAAGATGTCTATAGGACATCCAGTCGAGTCTGAAGGGCAGGTGGAGATGAGAGGTTGGAGGTCAGCAGAGAGTAGGAAGGTAGTCTCTGAGAATCATCAGCACAAAGTCATTAAGTCCATGGCATTGATGAGATCCCCAAGGGAGGTAGAGGAGCAGAGAGCCCTGGAGCCCTGAGGGACCCCCGTGGTTAGAGGGCATGATCTGGAGGAGACAGGAGGAGCATGCAGGAGTCAGGGCCCAGAGGAATTCGAGAGAAGCTTGGATAGGGTAGCATCTGCAAAAGATCTGTGTTAGGTACATATCTACCTAATATAAAGAGAATCAGGTTTGGGTTGGGTTTTTTTTTTTCATTTTAAAGAAAAGTAACAAAATATACTTCAAAAAGACAGAAGTGAAAAATAAATATAACTGTGTCAATAAAAAAGCACAAGCCTTAATGCCACTAGAGGTCAGTAAACATCACTGAGAAATTGTAAATGTATAAAGAAAGGTAATGCTGGCAGAAGTGGTCATGGTTCTACATATTCTGTACGTTTCTGTATTTCACAAATACATGACTGTCCAACACAAAGGTCTATCCAGTGACCCAAAGTGCAGTGCATGTCCAGATTTCTGAAGCTCTTAGCAATGACCCTCTCCCCAGTGGGGCTTAGGAGGGGTGGGTCATGTGGGCACAGCTTTCAGGAACTTTCTTCTGGAGGACAAGAGCCAGCTCAACTTATCACCAAAAAACTGTTTGCTGCAATGAGTTAAATTTTTCCTAGCATTCCTAAGAACTCAGGTAAGTATTCATACATTTTAGAAAGACGTTCACCCAACATGGTAAAAAAAAAATCAGTCTGGTGTTTGGCAAGATAAATCTTCAGTTCTCCAAAAAGACATTGGCTACTCAGCAACAGGTCCCTGAGCATTTGCTATGATTCCATAATAGAGTCACAACTTGGCAGAACACTGAGCAGAGATGAGGTTAAAGGGATTCAGGAGAGGCTTAATGAACATTAATGAACTAGCTGTGACAGGCAAGGGTAGGCAAGCTCTAGCCATTCTAGCAAATTAGCAAGACCCAATGACATTCTGTCTAACTCATCTTCCAGACAGCAGGACTGGAGGGGTCTAGCCATGGCTTAGGAGTGGAGAGGAGAGCCCAAGGTTGGACCCAAGACAGACCTCAGAAAATAACAGTGAGAAGGACCCAAGACATGGGGCATCATTCCCCATACCTCAGGACTACAGCTTGATCACACCAGTAGCTGCTGAAAACAAAATAAAACAAACAATAAATAAAAACGAGTAAGGAGAAAGAATCCAAGCATAGATAATTATTATGGGGATGGAAAAATCTGGATTCATATGCAGACAAAGATAATGAGTTTAAAAAGTCACTCGTTTTTCCAGTGAGAAATGTCAAACAGTCCCAAGCACAAAGAGAGTTCTTGGAAGAACATAAAAAGGTACTAAAAATCAGATTGTGGAAAAATTACCAAAAAGAGATAGGAACAATCCAAGAAAATTATGAAAGAAAGTCAACCAACTGGAAATAGAGAATCAAAAGCTTAAGGAAGAAAATAATTCCTTGCAAACTAGAATTTGGCAGAGGGAAGATAATAATGTTCTAAGACACCAACAAATCATAAAACAAAAATCACAAGAATGAAAAAATGGAAGAGAATGAAACATCTCATCAGAAAAAACAACTGATCTACCGAACACGTCAAGGAGAAATAATAGAATAGTTGCAATACCTGAAAATTATGATTTAAAAAAAGAATCTTGATACTATTACTAGAAATCATCCAGGAAAATTGCCCTGAAGTTCTAGAAAAAGGCAAAGCAGAAATAGAAAAAAAAATCTACTGATCACCACCTGAAAGAGGTCCCAAGAGGAAAACTTAGAGGAATATCACAGACAAGTGTCAAAGCTCCCAGGTTAAGGAGAAAACATTTGGAGGCAACAAGGAAAAAAACAATTTAAATGTTAAGGAGCTACAATAAGTGCTATGCCAAAGGACCGGAGGCCTTAAAATACTGTGTTCCATACAGCAAAAGAGCTGAGCTTCTGACCAAGGGTAACTTACCCAGCAAAGTGACATACAAGCCTGAGTGGGGGAAAAAGTGACATCTAATGAACTGAAAGACTTGAAAGGGAAAATTTAACATAACATTGTAGCGGCAAGCACCCCAAGCATCCTCAGGGTTGATGCCAACACAGGTTCATGGATCTGCTTTGTTAAAGAAAAGCAACTCAAAATGGGTTAACAAGCTTACTTTAATCAGCCAAATATGTATCGTTTACCTAGTTCAGGGGGAAAAGGTCAGCACCCCGAACTTCAGAGTAAACAGACAGAATTATCGAGACAGAGAAACAGATCAAGTAGACATTTTCAAACTGTCCAACCATTACATCCATGCCAAATCAACATCTGGGTTTTTCAAAGCGGGGGACTCTCAACAACGGCTTCCCAGAGTCTCATCTGATCAAATCACAGAATACTTCTCAAAGTGAGCCCCAAAGCAAAGCCTCAAATCAGGGCTTATATAGCCTTCTCCTGGCTCAGAGAATGTAACAACCTTCTGGACCCACTGGCCAATCAAAAAGTATCTACTGAAAAACAAGCCTCCCACCCTAGGCTCCAGGTGCACTTTAGCCTAGGGGCAGGGAAGATCTTTAAATTTGCATTTCCATTACATTCGGCCCCAAGATCTTTCATTCCCTTAACATAGTCAATTTACTTTTGAATTAGGACCAAACATCTCTTAGGTCTCTGGAGCCAGAGAGAGACAGAGAGGATTGCTGAGGGCCACTTTGAATTGCCCAGGACTTTTGAGAGCTGCCACCCACAGCTGCCAAGGACTGAGGAGACATGGCTGTTATGCTGGTACTTTGTCTGTTTTGATGTTGTTTTGCCAGATTTGTCCACTTGTGAAAGACAGTCCTGTGGTTGCAGAGGTTCTGGAACCTTGCTCTTGGTTCAGAGCTACTGAGACTGTTCTGCAGACAGACAGTGAATTCTGTCCACTGGTGAAGGACAGTGCTGTTGTTGCAGAGGTCCTGGAACCTTGCTGTTGGTTCAAAAGCCCTGAAGAATGATTTTCTTGTTGTATGTTTACAGAAATCCTGGAAAGGGGTTTTGCTAATGTTTTCAGGGGTCCTAGGACTGTTCTGCAGACAGAGAATGAATTAATGAAGGCACTGGCAATGTATCTTGTGGTCTTGCTAAGCTTTGTCTCCCCAGGAACAAAGATTGCTAAGAACTTGCCTCAGGTCAAGATGAAGAAAAGACCTCCATTTGGGTATTATTGCTGTGTTCAAGCTTGTTGTAACTCTGGGGTATATTCAATTGTAATCCAAGGGTGGGGAACTTTTGACTTTTTTGTGCTCTGTGATTAAACAAATGAATGTACTTTACTTATGATTGGAAACTAATCTCCATTTGAGAAGAGGGGCTTTGTGATGGACTAAATGAATGTACAGTCTAGGGGTAGAGTAGTATTTAGAAGAGGTACTTTGTGACTGATTAAATGAATGTAAAGTCCAAGGTAGTACTTGATTAAATTACACTTGGGGGTAGTACTTGGAGATGATTGAATCACACTTAGTAAATGCTGTATTTTGAATGATGTCATATTTTGATCTTCTCTGTTCTTAGTTTTTCACTGAATAAAATAGAGAGCACCTATGCTGGTATTTTGAACCTTGGGAAGTTGCCTTTGCTTGGCATTACAGCCTCCCACCCCAGGCTCCAGGTGCACTTTAGCCTGGGGCAGGGAAGATCTTTAAATTTACATTTCCATTACAAACATCCAGGAGAGATATAAGGTAAACATTAAGGACCAATTATAAGGGACTCAATAAAGGCAAACTGTTTTACTTCTTATATGTTAAAGTATGAGCAGTAGTCATTATTGTCATTGTTTGGGTAGTTTAAAAGAAAGGCTTGGGCTGAGCTGGGTATGATGGGGTGATTCTAAAAAAATACAATAGTAGGGAGAGATAAAAAGGAGTAATTCTCTCATACAAATGAGGCATAACAGGAAAACTGATACAGAAGAAGCTGGTGGGGCACTGATTCAAAGAGAATGTAAGTCCTAAGGAGGCTGAAAGGATGAGGGGCTAGAGATGAAAGGCTCTGGATGCCAGAACACTCTGAGCTTGGAGGCAATACGCAGCAGACACAGTCGTCGGACTTGCATTTTAGGGAAATCACTTTAGTGGATGAATGGAAGGTGAATTAGAGTGATGAGGCCTGTGGCAACAGGCCAGGCTTGCAGCAATGCAGACCTGCACCAGGGTGGGGGCGGTGCCAGAGGAGAAAGGGGGGCATATTTAGGAGACATCGCCCTAAGAAATCGACAGGCCTTGACAACAGCTTGGATATAATATCCTGATTAATTTCAGGAGGACTAAGAGGCTGGGAGTCCAAGGGACTGAGAGAATAGTGTTGCCTTCTATAATAAGAGGGAAGGGAGAAGGGGGAAGGTTTTAGGAGGAAAGATCATGAGTTCTGTTCTGGACATGAAGAGGTTAAGATGTCTACTAGGCATCCAGATCAAAATGTCTTTGAGGCATTTGGAAATGTGAGATTGAAGGGCAGCAGAGGATGGGGCAGGAAAGGCAGATCTGAGAATCATCAGCATAGTCTTTCAATCAGATCACCAAATGAACCAGTCTAGAAAGAAAAGAGAAGAGGGCTGTAATGGGAATGTAAATTTGAAGATCTTCCCTGCCCCTAGGCTAAAGTGCACCTGGAGCCTGGGGTGGGAGGCTTGTTTTTCAGTAGATATTTTTTGATTAGCCAGTGTGTCAATAAGGTTGTTACATTCTCTGAGCCAGGAGAAGGCTATATAAGCCCTGATGTGTACTTTGTTTTGGGGCTCACTTTGAGAAGTGTTCTGTGATTTGATGAAACTCTGGGAAGCTGCTGTTGAGAGTCCCCAGGCTTTGAAAAACCCAGATGTTGAAACCCAGATGTTGATTTGGCATGGATGTAATGGCTGGACAGTTTGGAAACTGTCTACTTGATCTGTTTCTCTGTCTTGATAATTCTGTCTGTGTATTCTGAAGTTTGGGGTGCTGACCTTTTTCCCCTGAACTAGGTAAACGATACACATTTGACTGATTAAAGTAAGCTTGTTAACCCATTTTGAGTTGCTTTCCTTTATCAAAGCAGATCTAAGAACCTGTGTTGGCAGACACCCTGGGACGCTGGAGTGCTTGCTGCTACAAGGGCCTAGGACAGGACCCTGAGGGACACCTCAGGTTGGAAGGTGTGATCTGGAGAATCCAACTAGGGAGACTGAGGAGGAACAGAGAGGTAGGAGAACCAGGAGAGATACTGTCCCAAAAACCTAGAGAGAAGAGAGTGACCAACGGTATCAAAGACTGCAGAGAGTTTGAAGAGAATGAGGATGGAGAGATAAGGCCATTGGTTTTGGCAACTAAAGAACATTGCTAAGTTTGGAGAGGGAAATTTCAGTGTAATCTGGGTTGTAAGGGGTTAAAAAGGAGTGACAGGAGAAAAAGTGGAAGTGTCTCTTGTATAGGGCTTTGGGAGAAATGTAGCTAGAAAGGGGAGAAGAGACACAGGAGGGTAGCTAGTGGGGATAGAAGAATAGTGAGTGTTGAGGATGGGAGAGACATGGGCACGTCTAGAGACAGTAGAGAGAAAATGAGAGTGGTAATGCCAGAGCAGGCAGACAGAGGGGTCTGCCTTGGTAAGGAATAAGGCCACTTTGTCATGGGAGACAGAGGAGCAAAAAGCTTGAGTGATGGGAGATGAGGAAGAGGGGAGAAGAGGAAGCTCACAGAAAGCAGCTCCTATTTTTCCTATATTAGTCAAGGCTCTCAGCCTAGAGAGCTGGGGAAGGGAAGCCTGAGGTCTGAAAGAGTCACACTGGAGGGTAGAACAGCAAGTCGATAAGGGAGGTAGAATAGGATTTCCTGGCAGCCGCAAGCCCAGCTGAGACTGTGGGAACAAATTTATAATGGACACAGTCACATGTGCATGATCTTCCCACCTTTGTTTGGCAGCATGTATGTATGCAGGAACAAAGGCTGGGCACAGCTGGAAAGAGGAAAAGGGCGTTGAGCATTCAAGAGAGGAGGGCACACCGAGGAGCCCCGTCTCACCCAGGTGTGGCTAGCACAGGGGAGAAGGCTGAGAGATGGGAGTCACAGTGTAGACAAAGGGAAGGGAGAGGGAGAAGTGGTGAACCTGACAGATTAGGGGTGGATGAGGGGCTTCCAGAATTCTTGGACATGGAGGCCACTGCATAATAGCAATGGTCCTATTAACAAAGATGGGAAACCAGGGCAAGGTTATCTATTTAGGAAAATAGCTTATAATATTTAGTTAAAACCAATTAAAAATGAATTGATTATTTCAGTCCAATTCAACACATTTCACTATAAAGAAAGAAGCTAAACAAAGAAGTCAGACTAGGGGCAGCTAGGTGCCACAGTGAGTAGAGCACTGGCCCTGGAGTCAGGAGGACTCAGGAGGGCACCAGTTCAAATCCAGCCTCAGACACTTAACACAAAAACTAGCCATGTGACCTTGGGCAAGTCACTTCACCCCAATTGCCCTGCCCTCCCCCCTCCAAAAAAGGAGAAAAAAAAAGTCAGACTCAAGTTGGATTTAATTTAAATGCTTTAATATAGATACCTTTTAGATCCTACATTAAAGAAACCAAACGTTACAATGATTTTTTCAATGAATTTGCCATTTTTCACCAAAGAATTTCAATGTCATTGAAGTTGCTAAACAAACACTCATGATATGCATTATCATCTCAGGACAATACTAATTCTTACAAACTAAATGTCAGTAATTCTGGTGACGTTGCAAATGGAACTTCATATTTACAAACCCTTCACATATAAATTTGGAAATTAAAAAGTTACAATTACAATTACCAAGTCTACCTCAAAAAACTGAAGCAACAAAAGTGAAGACCCAGGACTGCCACATCACTGGTCCAAAAGGCAGCTTTTCTCTTTGATGTTTAAATTGTAAAATATAAATGCGCAATATCTTTAAATCGGTCTGTGTCTGATCAGACACAAAATGAACGTTTCTCAAATTGGTGCTAATGGTTTAGGGAAGCAAAATTCTAACTCATTTTCTGCAGCTACCTTTTACACTTCATGCAATTTACATGAAACCTGATTTCAGAAAAAAAGTAACAAAGTTTTAGAGGCATTTCCAAAAAAGCACAAAGAAAGCAAAACTTCTTATGTAACTTTCAAAATGTAAAGAATACTTTTTTATATTTTTAAAACTTAACTACGTACCAAAACCAATCAAACATCTGAATGCATTAAAGCCATTTCTGAGTAGGAAATGATCTGTGGCAAGGAGCAGAAGGACCTACATCTAGAAAAGTTGAAAAATTGGCAGAATTTAGCCCATACTTGGTGCAGTTTCTAAGGGATGGAGTGGGTGGGACAGGCTCCAAATACAATTTAAACTTCAGAGGTTTTTTAATTTGTAAATTTTTCTGCACAAAACCAGCACCACCCAGTGTCCCTCCTTGCAATGCTCCCCCCAGGGCCCTGCTGCTCTCAATGATTCTCCTGCCAGCAGACTGTCCAGAAAATCTGAAGGGGCTTCAGACGCATCAGAGCCAAGCCCTAATTTTTTTGTTAAGTTGTGTCTGAATCTATGTGACCCCATCTGGGGTTTTCTTAGCAGAGATACTGGACTAGTTTGCCATTTCCTTCTGCAGCTCATTTTACAGATGAGGAAACTGAGGCAAACAGGGTTAATTGACTTGCCCAGGGTCACACAACTACTAAGTGTCTAAGGCAGGATTAGAACTCAGGTCCTCCTGACTCCAGGCCAGATGCTCTATCCATACCCCCACCTAGCTGCCCTAAAGTCCCAATACCAAAAAAAGCATTTAAATGGTCAAGTGACTTTTTAAAAATAATCTTTTGGGATTTTCCCTTGACATGTATCAGAACCATGCAACTCGGTCAAAATCTGCCATAACAAATAATTATTCAATTAAAAAAGGCAAATGCAATGAAAACCCAAAGCCAGTCTGATGTGTGCCATGTGCTGTCTGTTGCCTTGTGCCCCCACTTAAATCTGAACCTATTAACTATCTTCCAGCAACTGCTAGTTCAATAAAACTTGCTAAATTTAAAGCTAACGAGGACTTACAGAAGAAAAAAAAATCTGTTATAGATGTATCACTGCATTTGCACAAGCCTTAAACTACTTTAAATTCTTACCTAAAACGAGAAAAAAAATCAATTCTCTGATGCTAATTGAAAAGGAATTTAGCAAAATAGACCCTTTCAAATTGTGTCTATTTCTACCACTGGCAAATATCATAAAATATCCCCTTGGGAAAAATGCAAGACAAATAAAACAGCTATGGAAACTGGGACTGTGATCAAGCTAAGGTAAAAAAAAAAGCCCAAGTTGTGAATACTTCATGAAAATTGCAATCTTTTCATTTCAACATTAATTTAAGAGTTTAACCAAACTAACATAAACCACATTTTATATTAAAAAAATATCAAAACCAAAAATACAATCTCCCAGATGGATGGGAAAGCAAAACATCCTCAAGAAATGAGGCTCTTCAGCTGGCCACCCCCTAACTGAAGAATGTCTTTGGCATCTTCAACAGCTAAGAAAAGAAATGAGAGGATTATGTGATATTTTAATAAAAGAAAATAACAAGACCACTTTCACCCCAAACGTACACAGCTCTACAAAGATGGGAGCCAGAAACAATCCCATCAGACCCATATGTATGAAGTTTTAAGGGATGGTTTTCAGTACTTAGTCATCATTTCTGGACATTATTTTCCAACTTCTATTCATTAAAATGTGAACAATCATCAGCCCCGACAAAAGAGATTTGGGGACCCTGAATCTGGCTCTCTTCAGAAAGTTTCACCCAGCTAGCACAGACGGTACCTACATTGATTCCCACCTGCTTCAAATACCCAGGGAGCCTTCTCTTTCTGCTCCAAGTGGAGTCTTATCAAGTATCATGCTTCCCTCCTCTCCCACTCTCCTCATCTCCCCCCCCCCAAAAAAAAACACTTTCCATCATCAGGCACTGTCTCCACAGTCTAACCGATATGTGGCCTAGACCTACCCCTTCTCCATCATCCCCTCCCTAAATCCTCGACCTCTGCCTACCTTCAAGCATGCTCAAGTCTCCACCATCCTTAAAAACCTTCACCCGTCCACACCATCCTGGAGTGACAGCTTTTGTCTCATGTAACCAATGGTCTTTTTCTCTCTCTATAGCATCTGAACATTCTTCCCTTCCTCCCCCAACTCAGGAGGTCATGACACCATGCTCTCTTTGTTCTGTCTAATGGTTCATGATCCGTATCATGCCCTAACTTGGATGGTCCCCAAGGTTCTGTCCTGGGCCCTCTTCTCTTCTCCCTCAGTTACCTCAGATCCCATGGATTTAACCATTATTCTCAATATAGAGAACGCCCTGTCTCCCCTGGGCTTCAGGCCCCCATCACCGACTGCTTCTCTATCCTCACCACCAAACTCTTTAGCTCCTGTCCAAGGCACCACATACCCTTCTCATTGCCTAGGCTCATGACCTAGGCATTACCCTTGCTTCCTCCCCCCACTCTCTCTCCTCCTGCATGGCATCAGTCACCAAATCTTGTCCTTTCTACTGTCTTCTCTTCCTTCCTGCCCAGTGCTCTCCCTCCTTCCCTCTTTCCCTCCTCCCTTCCTTGGTTCAGGTCTTCATCCCTCTCCCCTAGACACATGAGGCTCCTTATCGGCCTCCCTACCTCATTTCTCACACTGCTGCAGTCCATCCTACTTTTCACTGTGCTGCCAAACTGAGGCTCCCAACTGCCTCTAGGAGCCCCCAGGACTGGCTTTTCCAACCCTCTACCATCTGTTCCCACCCTGCCCAGTGGCTGTGAGGGCTAGAAAGCAGAGTGAGTACAAGAAGCAGAGTCCCAAAATTACGGGAGCTCAGTTCACTGTGGAATGGAAATTCCACAAGGCCCAGTGGAAGGGAAAGTCCTGGTTGAGGAGGATGGCTATGAGAGAAAGTGAGGCGGGGGTGGGGACCAAGGAGCGTGTGGGCAGAGAGTGCCTGGACAACAAGAGAAAGCAAGCACCTGCTGGCCATACAAAATGAGAGCAAGAAACGACTCCATGGAACCTGGTCGCTCCAAGGTCCACTGAGCCAATGCAGAGCTTTTCCCATCTGTCTCCAGTGGACCTTTCATGCAGAATTCCTGGACTGTCTCTCTTGCCTTGGTATTAAAGACAGTCCCTCTCTTGGTTCACCTGCCTCTAGAGCAGCTGACTCTCTGGCCCCACCTGGTCCCATGTCGTCACTCAGTCCTCCTCAGCTCTGTCTGGCCTCCCCTCACACATCTGGTGCTCATTATGTACTGTGTGCCCCATCCCCTTTCCAGAGAAAGGAACAATGCCTCACATCAGAACAGATTAGCATGCCACTCTGTGCATAACCAGCACTCAAAGATCTGCTGAACCAGGGAAATGTTCTGTAGCAGAGAGAAAAGGACAGAACATTTGGGAAATTTGTTGTCATTCAGGCCTTTTTCAGGTACTTACCATCACCACACACTGTGGGTCTGCAGCAAGCCTGGGGGCTTCCAGAACTGGGTCTCTCTTGAACAGTGGTTGGCAAACTGATGCCTAAATGACCAGGGTTCTCACCTTCCTCCTCTGAAAAACAAGAGAACACCAGCTCTGGGCTTGTGGGAGTTGATGCGACACTGGCCTAACTGGGGTTAAATCAAACATATCCCTTTTATGAAACTTGCTTAAGCCAAACATTCTTCAGTTAAGGGATCTCCTTACTCAAATGCTGACATGGTAACATGGGAGGAAGGAGCTAGGCATCTACAGATTTTAGCTCAATTGGCTGCAATTAAGGCCAGCTGCTTTTCATCTGTTTCCACAAAGGAAACAATTCACTTATCTAAAACTGATTACATACTTAGAAATACACTTTCAAACTATACTAATCCTTTCTTAAAAACACAGGAATCAAGGTAAAATCATTCTTCTTAAGTAATACAGTAGTATTTACTCAAACAATTGAGTTTATTTTCATTTCAAAATTTGCTAAGTTCAAGCAGACAATTTTGAAAAATTATGACGAGAATTGTTTCTGAGATGACTCCTGAATCAATCTATCCAGCTAGGACTTTGCTCCCTTAATCACTGATAGGTTGTAAAGCCAAGCATGAGCAGCTTTCCAGAGGACGGCTGATGTGAACAGCTTCAAGGTTCTGATTACACAGCAGAGTGAACTCTCTATTGATTCAGTAACAAAATATTCACAGAAATCAAAGTACAGCATTCACCATGTTATAACTTCACAACTTAGCACTAAAGTGGCTACAGTTTTCACCAAAATGGTTACACAGTTTTAAGCAAAAGGTAACATTCATTTAGTAACACAATCATTTAGTAAGTTCTTAAATCAAGCATCATTAAGGAGGCAAGCCTCCTTAACTGACACTAAGAACAAAGGTCAAAGTTCTTCACCCCTAGGTCACACTGTCTTAATCTCTTCAATCAAAAAGTCCTCTTTCTTCTTAATTGAAGTCCTTAATTCAATCATCTAAATATAAAGGTCAGAGTTCTCCACCCCTAGACCACAGTAAGTCATGATTTTCTCAGTTTGCATTAAATACCCAAGGAGAGGTCTTTTCATCTAGACTCAAGGCAGGCTCTCAGCTTCCATGGTCCCAACTCCCGCTTGAACCTCCCCTACTGCCACCTGGGTTCAAAGGCAGGCAGCTGTCAGTTCTTTGTCCAACCTGTGCAGTTCCTGTTCCATACTAAAGCTCACAGTGTCTGTTCCTGGGAAGACAAAGCTTAACAAAGCCATAATAACATGCATTCACAATGCTGGCATCCTCATCAATTCACCTACTGCCTGTGAAATCAACAAAGACCCAACAACAAGATCTGAGGAATCAGCACAAATCATCAGCATGGTCCCTGGACTTCTGAAAACTGAGGTCTGAAAAGCAAGACCCTCCTCCAGGATTTCTGTGAACATACAACAAGGAAGTCCTCTTTCTGGGCTTCTGAACCAGCAACGAGGTCCCAGGGCTTCTGTAACAACAGCACCGTCCCCTCTCAGCAGACAAATCTGACAAAGTAACATCAGAACAGACAAAGTACCAGTACCACAGCCTCCTCCCAGTTCTCTTCTCTTCTCTTCTCTCTCTCCAGCAGTGGCAGCCCAGCCTCCAGATGCTTGCCCCCAGAAGTTCTGGTCTCTCTTAGCTTGGGCTTCTCCTTATATACACGGTATTCGCTCCTCCCTGTTCCACCCCTTCCTGTTATGTCAACAAGACCATTCCATTGTGGGATTCACAAATTCTGGGTCTTAATACTTGACACAATTATGAACCTGAAACTAAGTGCTAAGTACCTATTTGCTTGCAAATACAAGGGACAGGGAAGATCTTCAAATTACCATTACCATTACACAGACTTCCAATTCTAAGAGACTACTGGACCTTTCCCCTTTGATATCTGCCCATGATAGCACGATGACACTCCCACAATGAATATGGTTCTTTGCATTTCAGAGGTTTTCCTCATGAAAATCATGAAGATGAGTAGCCTGGTGTTGCCAGCTCAAAACCCTTCAGGGGTTCCCCATAACCTTACAGAAAAAAGCTCTTCCTTACAACAACCCTGGTGCGGTCCTCAGGCAGGCCCTGGGCCACAATGTCCAGAGCTCACCAGTTAGCAAATGCTATCAGGTTTCTTTCTACATCTCTCCTGTTTCTCCTCTGCCCTGACCAAGGTATCACCTACTTTAAGGACCTATTCAATTCTCCCTTAACTTGTCTCCACCTCCAGTCTCTCCCCTCCCCAGTACTGCCTACATGATCAGCCTAAAGCAAGTTTTCCCAGTCCAAAAAGCTCTGCTGGCTCCTTGATGCCTCTTGGATAAACATGCAAATTCTGTGTCATAGCCTTCAGAGTCTAGCCTAGCCCAGGCCCAGACCCAGACCCAGCCCACCTTTGCGGACTGATTCACCTTTGGTGCCCCCAGCTCCATCCCTGCCTACCTCACAACACCCTATCTCTGACCTCCCTGATATTGCACAACGTGCCTGGGCTGACCTCTCTCCTTGCCTCCATGTCTTGAAACCTCATTCAGGGTTCCATTTGGGAATGCCTTCGACAAAGGATTTCCCTGCTCTGCCCAGTGTTAGTGCTTTCACCTCCAGTTCCAAGCCCCAGATCACAGACAATGATCTCAGCAGGTCCTCACAAGAGGCAGGCGCTGCTGTTATCCCCATTTTATGTAAGAGGAAACGGAGGCCAACGAGGGTGAAGGCACTTGCCCAGAGTCACCCAGCGAGGCAGTGTCCAGCCCCAGCCCTCTGGGCACTGTGCCAACACAAAAGCTTTCCAAGAAGGCTGCAGGGCTTCCTATAGAACGGGTATGTGGAGACTCAGTACAGAATAAGAGAAGCCAGGACAGGTGCATTATCACGGGCTTAGCTTATATCTAGGACAGTCACACCGCTGGGATGGAGATGCCCATCAGATGCCTATGGAGACAATGTCTTCTCAAACGTCTATAAATTGAGCAGAGCGGAGATGTCTGCTGGGGGCGGGGGCCTGCATTCCAAGTCTCTCACTTCTCCCTCAGGAGATGACCAGCTAGGTGACATAGTGAACAGAATTCTTGGGCTTGGAGTTAGGCTGACCTAAGTTCAAATCCTGCCTCAGACTCTAGCTGTGTGACCCTGGACAAGTCACCCTGTTTGCCTCAGTTTTCTCACACATAAAAATGAGCTGGAGAAGGCAATGGCAAACCTTTCCAGTATCTTTGCCGAGAAAACCCCAAATGGGGTCATGAAGGACCGGACACGACTGCAACAAGTGAAGGTCAACATGCCCATCATTAGTCCTCTGAAACTGTGGTCGGTTATCACAGGGATCAGAGTTTCTAATTCTTTCAAACCTATATGGATAGAAATGAATATTGCAGTCACTGTATAAAACTGCTTCCCTGGTTCTGTTCACTTCACTCTGAATCAGTTCATACAAGTTCTCTGAACCATCCTCATCATTATTTCTCATAGCATAATTCCAGCACACCTCTATACCATAACTTGTTAAGCCAGTTGGTTATTCAATTAGTAATTGATGGGCAGAGTTCAATCTTGGCCACCTCAAAATGTATTTTTAAAAATATCTGTGTCTCCTTAGCACTTGTTTTGCACAGGACTAATCCTTACCCTAATCTAGCCTCTCTCTAATTTCCCACCCCGTTCTCCCCTTTATTTCCTATTTCCCTGGTAAGTGAAATGTATTTCTGTACCCAACTGTGTGCACTCTTCCTTCCTGTGACCAGCTCATGTAAGAGGAATTGGTAAGTCAATCACTCCCTGCTCCCACATCTTCCTCTTGGTCTGTCTGGCTATGTACTCACATGCCCTGATTATAGAAATTTCCCCAAACTTCCTTTCCTTTCCTACCCTGTTGCAGATACAGATACTATCAAAGTGGAAATCTGTTTTGCTTGACTATACATATTTAAAACAGCAGTTTTGTTTTTCTTTCATTCTCAATGGGGTCCTAGAGGGGAGTAGGATCAATGGAAATTTTTGCTTTTTTTTTTCCTTTGGAAGGGGGAAGGTAGGGCAATTGGGGTTAAGTGACTTGCCCAAGGTCACATGACTAGTTTTGTGTTAAGTGTCTGAAACCAGATTTGAACTCAGGTCCTCCTGACTCCAGGGCCAGTGCTCTATTCACTGAGCCACCTAGCCTCCCCTTGCTCATTTTTTAAAAGCACCACGGAATACAGATTGTAGCAGAGATTGGAAGCAAAGAGACTAGAAAGGAGGGTAAAACACAGTAAAGGTAAGAGGTGATGTGGGCTGAACCAAGGTGTGATGGATGTGAGCAAAGTGAAAGAGTAGCATATGAGAGAAGGTGTCAGGAGAGAGCAAGACCTGGTCACACAATGCACATGGGGATGCAGGGAAAGTGAGGCTGGAAGGGAACTTGCAGTACTGGAAGAATGCAGGGCCTCTGACAGTTTGAAAGAAGGGAACGTTTGGAGGGAAAGATGACCCTTTTGTTCTGGACATGCAGAAAGTCAAACAGCTCCGGGTCATTCAACTTGAAGTTAGACAATAAACAGGTTCTTTAAAAAGAATTGCAAACTATTAACAGCCATACCGGCACATGCCCCCAAACACTAATAACGAAAGAACTGGAAATCAGAACTCCGGGTTTCATCGCACACCTCGCAAATCGGTAACAAAGTGAAAAGAATCAATACTGGAGGGATTGTGAAAGACAGTCACCCTCACAGCCTTGCTGGTGGAGCTATGAACTGGCCGTTCATTCTGGAAAGAAATTTGGAACTGTGCTGGAAAAAAGCAAATAAAATGTCTCCACCTCTTGAGTCTGAGACCCCAGTATTAGCCAGACACAGAAAGGTCCTATATAATACATCAAGATGTTTGTAATGTTGTGCTGGGTTTTCCCCAGACTGCCAGGTCAGCTCCACCCTCCCCCACTGGGTCTCCACCCTTTCCAGTCAGCTCACCTGCATAGAAGTAGGTGGGCTTCTGGGTCAGGAGCGGGAGTTTCAAGGTATGTACTGACCAATCACTGCTTAAGTAAGGCCCCCTTTATAAGCTGAGGTTCTGCTCCAGATCAGGGCTGTTGCTGGCTGCTGCTACTGCTATTGCTGTACCTGGGACATGTGGTAGTAACAGCTCAATCCGCCATGTGGCCTGATCAGCCAACATGGCCTTTTAATAAAGGGTCCATTCTAAATTATTGCTTGGGTCTCACTCGAGTTAATCCAGGTACAGCATTTGGAGGCACCACCGAGATTTGACAGCGTTCTGTGTTGCTGTTCAAGGCCCAAGATCCTTGCTTGGCCTCAGGGGATGGAGGCCCCTCAGCTTTGACTTACTCAAGCAGCTGGCATCTCAAATTTTCTCAGAGCTCAGAACTCAAGGCTCAGAAAGTCCTGACCATCCCCTGACATCGATCAGATCACATTTCGGCTCTTTGGACCCAGATCTCTGTGTCAGCCTCCGGAGGTGAGTGGTTATCTGTCTGTTGTGTTTGTGTGCTTGCCTTTCGGTTTGTCTGTCTGTAACTAACAATTTCTGTGTTCAAAAAAAAAAAATAGCCAGGGAAACTATTAGACTTCCAGCTTTCTCCTTGTCTCCCCTTTGAAGAAAGAGAGATAAGAAAAAAGATAGGGGTGGGGAGGCAGCAAGATTTTGCTGAATAGGAAGAGCTCTCAGCCTCGGGGGCAGGCATCTGTCTGCCCAGATTCCTAGAGGGGCTAGCTCCTGATGAAGGTCCAGGGTCCCAGGTGTCGAGGAAGGAAAGCTTGCACCTGCCTCCTGACCTCAACCGGCTCCTCATTTGACCTTTTGTGTATTCAGGACCTCCAGTTTGGGGGTGAGTGAAATTTTGTCTTGTTTTCTGAGGGGGGGGGAGGGCTAGACATAGCCGGAGTACAAGGGACATCTCCCTGGGCAAAGCTTGAAACGTCATCCCTCTTGCCCATAAGTGGTCCCAGCTGGTTTGGTTTATGTCTATCTGTTTTTCTATGTGTCCTATCTATTCTGGTACTGTTAGAATTTGTGTCTTTCTATGTGTCCTATCTATTCCTAATTGGCCATATTGAGCCTGGCTGGGAGGAGGGGCTGGCCAGCCTGGCTCCAGAGTCAGGCCGAGGGCGGGACTGACCGACCCCCACCCTGTGCTTTGGCTGGTTAGGGCAGGAGAAGGTGAAGTCCCCTGCCCCTAGCCCTCAGCCACTTCTTGGAGGGGGTGGGAGTGGGGAGGAAGGAGTTCTCAGCCCACTGAAGTGGAAAGGGGGGTAGGGTTGGGACCTGCATAGCCCCTCCCTCAGGAGGAAATTGGGCAGTTGGGAAATTTCTTTGGGAGACTTCAAGGGCGAGGATAGGCAGGGCCTTCCCCAGACAGAGACTCCAGAGACCTCCTCGTGAACACTGAGGAAGGTGGGGAGGTGGGCCCCTCTTTGGGAATCCCTCCCCTCCCATCAAAGAAGCAGGAAGGCTAGATCTCCTGCCTGACCAATTAAAGTCAATTAAGTGTGAAGTTGTGAGATTGGCAGATTCAAAGCTCACTTTCAAAAGGTCCATCAAAATTCTCCCTGTTGCTGTAATATTTTGAAATGTTTAATTTAGGAAATTTACAATTTCTTTATAGTCCAGGTCAGCCTGGAATTATAATGAACGTTAGAAAAGCAAACAAAAGTATCTTTGCAAATTCTAAGAATTAATCATTAAGAAACTGGAAATAGGATATTGGGATTGCTTAAAAAAACAGATAAAACAGAAGTTTTTTGCTATCTCAGCTTGACTTGCCCCTTGAATTTGTAAAAGAAAAATTAATAGCGTTTGTGAAATACTTCTGATCAGAATTGTATAGTGATTGTAAAATATAATAACTGCCATATGTTAGTATTTTTCTAACTTTGAATCCATGCCAGAATTGATAAGGTCAATTATTGTATAAGTCATTTGATATCATTTTATATTTATTATTATTTTGTTGCCATCTTTCTGAGACTGTATCGTGTTTCTAAAAGTCTATTTGGCTAAGTGAACTTAAGAAACATTTTTGAAGTAGGAATAGAATTAAAGCTATTTTTTTTAAAATGAATTTTGTATTGCATGCGCATTGGGTTTTTATGTTATAAAATTTGTTAATTTAAAACTTTTATTTGGGCTACAAACAGGTAATAATAATGCTGATATTTCATTTAAAATTTTGGCTATTATGAAAATGTATACAGTGGTTTAAAGTTATAGAATTATAATTTATTTCCTTTGTAAAGTGGCTTGGAACAAATTTACCTAACATGAGCAATGGGACAGAAGCAAGTTTTAACTACATAACATTTAGGACATTGTACATTTCTAAATTATGTAATTTGGAAAAATTATGAACTCTGATGTTAAAAACAATTTTCTAATTACTATTCTGAAGCTGCTGAGTCATCTAAGGATATAGATGTATATGTTAACCTGGGTGTATGTGAATATACAATGTCTTGGGAAATTTATATTAGGAGCATTTTTACACCAAATTAGCTTTGGGGAATTCCCATATTTGAAGATTTTATTATTATCATTATTATTATTATTTTGTAAAGACTGAAATTGGGTGGTTCAGCATAATTTTAACTGATCTGGAATGTGAGCATGAATGGAGAACTGAATATATGTGTAAGTTTGTGGATAATATTTTGTTTCTGAAGGCTGTATGGCTACATGATCACAAAGGTATATACTGTTAATTTGACATTTAAGAAATTGATTCACCCTATGGCCCCACAGAGTTTTATTTATCTTAGTTTACTGTCCAGTAAGGGCGTGGTGGAGGAATTCACACCAAAATCCCAATTTATGGGACTAATATAATTGTAAAGGTACTTGGCACAGTTCTTGGTATTAAGAAAACCTGTTTGAATGTGAACAGTGTAAGCCAAAGTTAACGGCTTTATGTTTGTCAACCTTAAGTGAAACCTTTTTTAGGTGTGAAGTTTGTGTCAATGGTGATGGGATGAACGATTTTCTGTGCAAAGCAATTTGCAAATTACTAAATTAAGATCAACAGATTGGTAATTACTTAATTTTGGTTTGAAGTTTAAATTTAGGTACATCATAATTGTTTATGATATTGTCACTGGTGAACATTTTTATTATATAGGTTATAATAGAAGCAGTTTCTCATACTCTAAATGCTGTTAAATTAAGAATTATACTGTCAGAGGAACAATAAAATGACAGTGAATGAAGTACCCTGACCATGTCAGAGTATCAGTTATGATATGTAATTTAAGGAATCATATTCTTTGAAGTTTTTCTTTGTTTTATAGGAAGTTTCAACTCATAAATCAAGTATTTATAATAGCATGCTGGGGAAAAACTACTTATTAATTATGTGAAGAAAAGACCCTGTGAATCCTCTTCTAAATTAGAATATGGAAAAGAGGTCATAGATGTCCCAGGAAACAATTTGTGGGCAGGGTCCTAAAATCCCCCCCAAAAAAGATGGGGGGGAGGGAGGTTAGGGCTTGTCTTAGTTATGAAGCACCTTATCTTTTATACCAGAAACAAGTTTAATTATGCAAAGACTTTGTAATATTTCTGGTCATTTTATCAATTATGTATAGATTTTGTAATATTCAAACTTACTGTGAATTTTCTGAAGTTTCTAGATGGGACCCTGGGATTTGGGATTCAAATTAAGAATGGAATCTCTACATTTGTGAGACCTGGTAAATCTTTATTGGATTGCGGCCCATAAAAATGCTCTAAACTGTGATTGGTGAAATTTGCTGTTTAAGGTGATTTTTTTTTTCTTTCTTTAGCAAATTTCCTATGATCAGAGCACGTAGTAGGTAAAAGATGTGACTTTGTTAGCTTAGTGGAAAATCTAATATTATTTCTCATCTAGAATTAGAACAAAGTTGTGCAAACTGCTTGAGATCATTTCAACAGTTTTCAGCTAACTTTCTTCATAAAGGTTTAATGAGATTGTAAAAGCAGAAGAGACCTTACTTTTTTTGTTATTTGTATTTGTAGTTATTTCATGCTCTAAGCAAAAGTTAACATTTGTAACTGAATGTACGTTAAAGATTCAATTTCTGAATTATCTCTTTCTTCCAGAGTGAATATAATCAGAGGATAAACAAGCTTTGTAATACAAGGATGTGTGTCTACTATTCAGTTGTGAGGTTCAAGTCAGGAACCTCTATTGTTTAAGGCAGTACAGTTATGTAGTGAAAGAATAATAACTTGTGAAGTATCTTGTTTATGTAGCTTATAGAAATATGGAGGAAAGTGACATAGTCTGAGAAATGCATTATACTAACGCATCCTCACCCCGCTTCTGGTCACTTTCCTCCTACTCCATTTTGGCCCTTGTTTAATCTCTTTGCCAGATATGTTTCTTCTAGGCTCAGCACCCCTTCACTTGCAGATGTCATCTCAGGCTGAGTACCTACTGTCCCGAGACCATGGCCCATCACCCCCCCGGACCTGGCTCTGGCCACATTTTAGCCACTGGCTACAAACCTATCCCCACATGAAACAGAGACAGATCTACCCAAATGATTTTGGGTCCCAGCTGTTTAAGGGGGGAATGATCGGGTGTTTGGAATGATGGGGTACTTGGGTGCCCTGATATTTAGTTTAATCAGAATTACTTTACTTGAGAGAAAAAAAAGATACCATTTTGAACACCAGGTTAATTCAACTGTCTCTAAAGTCTATCTATGAAAAGCTGAACAAAGCAGATGAGAAGGTTAAGGGACAAATGGGGTTCATCCAGCCCCTCCTGTTTCCAGATAGTTGATATCAGTTTTAGAAGTATGTTGAGAGAGCATGAGGAAGTTTTGGGAAGACAGAAAGATTTGTAACTTGAGTTTGTAATTAATAGCTCAATCAAATTTTAGATGGCCCTATCTGAAGGACACTCATCCATATTTATTTGCTATTTAATAATTTGAGGGACTGTAAATTTTACTATTTTTCTAAGCCTTGATTACAGGAGTCATCATAAAAGCCGATAATGGGATGGCAGAGGCTGCAGGCTTTGAACTGTTCAAGGTGGATGTCTGTGCTTGGAAAAGTTTGGGGACAACCTCGGACACTGCCCAGGCGGGATCTCTCTGACTTTATTTCCCAATTGTGCCTTTTCTTTCTGAAAAGGAAACTTTCCACCTATTTATGCCTAAGCCTTGCTTTCAGCACCTGGTGACTACCTGAATGACTAGTGGAGATGACTCATGCCTGGAATCAAACCAGGCTGAGGAAGTTTTCCTTCTGGCAAGGGTTATGACTTTGTCCCTCTCTTATTCTATAGCAAATTCACTGAGAAGTAATATTCAGGGCCAAATAAGTGAATAAATATAGAGATAACATCCTTCAAAGAAGGAGATGATTAGCAATAAGGCAAAAAGTAATGAAATAGATGCCGTATTGACCAGGATAGTGAAGTTTGAGGAGAGCAACAGAATTAGGACAGATGACACCCAGGATTAAATACAGATGCATAAAATTGGTTTTAAAAATTTCCTATTATGTGAATTCATGATTTGAGCATATTTGGGAATAAGATCAGAGATATGGATTTTGAATTTTAGTACAAGGATTCTGTAAGATAGTGGTAAGGGTGAAGCTAATGTTAATTAGTTAATGCATCTGTCTGATAATTTTACAAAGGTCAGATGAAATCAATTTAAAAAAAAGGTTTTTCGTATTTTGAAGGATATATACCAGGTACAGGATTTAGGAAAGGTATAAATAACAAAGAATAAATAAACTGAAAATTCTCTGTAGTTTCAAACTATGGCACTAATCTTAAGTAATTGTACTAATTTATATTAAGTCCAAGTTATCTGGTCATCTCTAGATCTGAACTGGAGAAGCACAACTCCTTTTTAGATTCTGTAACCACATGAGGCATCTGGGATTGAAAAGTGTTGTTTAAATGAAATAGGTCAGTGGGAAATGAGGAATTTTATGTTAATTATGATTCTTGTGTAGTTTGCATGTAAGTTTTCTTGGTTATCTTGGTGACATGTACCTGACTTAATGTAATTATGTCATTTTGTAAAATTGTGAGAAAAGCCTCATTGTATAAACTGAGCCTAGCCCTGTGTGGCTAAGAAAACTGAACTATTTGTTTGAACCTAGTCTTGCATGGCTAAAAACTGGACCTTTATATGTAGAATCATGTTTCTGGGAGCTCTTATATTGTATGTGTGAACTCTAGTCATCTAAGGATCATCCCTGAGCCTTGGAATCTGAAAAAGACGACATCAGATGCAGACAGCTTTCCCAAGAATCAGGGCCTGGCCTCTACTGGGACAGCTTCTTTCCTGGAGAAATTCAACTAGAGGGCCAATGGAAAAATGTGGCCCTCTCCTCTTCCTTGTGACTAGCCTTGATTATAGGAAGTCCCTATTGACTGTTAAACTGCTAATTGTTATGGGTCCCCGCTACCAGCCCTTGGGAACAGAGCTGACTGTCCTGTATGATTCGGCCAGGGTGTCAAGGGTTTGACACATGCACAAAAGAAGTGGGAAATGTTGTGCCTGGCTGTCCCCACCTACCTCTAGGAAGTGAGCAGACTGCCAGGTCAGCTCCACCCTCCCCTACTGCATCTCTGCCTTTTCCAGTCAGGTCACCTGAATAGAAGTGGGCGGGCTTCTGGGGGAGTTTCAAGGTGTCCTGACCAATCACTGCTTACGTAAGGCCCCCTTTATAAGCTGAGGTTCTGCCCCAGATGGGGGCTGTTGCCGGCTGCTGCTGCTATTGCTGTACCTGAGACATGGGGTGGGCCGGCTCAGCCAAGTGGCCTTTAATAAAGGATCCATTCTAAATTATTATTTGGATCTTGCTCGCATTCTTCTAGGTACAGCATTAACAGCAGTTTTTATGGAAGCAAGCTGCTAGAAACAGAGCGGTGCTCACCAACTGAGGAATGGCTTCAACAAACTGCAGCACATGATTTTAATGTGATATTGCTGAACATGTAGAGAAACATGGAAGACGCCATACATGAGTGCAACGTTAATGAAAGCAGAGAGAACTCCATGATGTGTCATTATGATGACCACACTCAGCCTCAGGAAAAGCCCCAACTGCATTGCTGCACACTTTCTTACTGTGAGTACTGGCAAAGAAGACTGCTGTGTTAGTTAGGAACTCCTCCCTCCCACTTAATTTTTGTTAAAAAAGGAAGCCTCCTAGGGAGGAGAAAGGGAGAGATATATTTGAAAAGTCGTGTAAAACATATCACCAAATATTTCATTTTAAAAAGTGAACGGTGGCCTGTAGTCAGGACACGCTTCTGAACTGTAGCTATCATTTACACTGAACCATTTCCTTAAGCTCTCTGGACCTCAGGCTCTTCATAGGCTTGCACTGGATGCTGCTTTCCAGGTTCTGTTGGATGTCTCTTTCCATCTCCAGTAGTCTAGGACACCTGGATTCAAATTTGGGAACTGGCAATGATTGTAAAAAGTTAAAATGATCCAAGAAGTCCAGTTTACTGTCAGTCAACACCAGTGGCCAAAATAAATAACCTACAATTTGCTAACACAGTGACACAAACACATTTAATCTCCATTCAAAAAAATAGAAATCATTTGGGGACTACTTACTTGACCAAGTAAATGCAAGGCCAGCACTTTGGCAATCTCAAGACACTTTATAAACTGTGCGCTATTCTCATGTGCCCATAATGCCATGGGAATCACTTCCCAAAGGTTTAAATAATGTCTCAATAGTCCTCCTTATAGACTGACTGATGCTCTAACAACAGCTGGCATGTATACTGTACTATCATCACAGCAGAGCTGAGAGACAGGGGCTAGCATTATTCTCATTTTACAGATGAGGAAACTGAGGCAGACCACAGTACCACAACTTTCCCAGGATCACAGTAAGCAGCTGAAGATTTGAAATCAGGTCTTTCCAATTCAAGGTCCAGGATTCCATCCATGTTTTAGCACTTGGCATTTTCTATATTTGATTTACTAATAGCTATGAGTAATTTAAAAAAAACAGTAATTCAAACACTACCCATTCTGAATCCCTGGAATTTAAAGGATTGCTAAAAAATAAGCTGGATAAACTGCATCCTTCAATGTAACCAAACCCTAATTCTTTTCTGTGGCCTCATTGACTCCATTTCAAAAGATTGTTAAGAAAGCTCTGCCCTGAGGTGAAGGCCAGACCTGTGAACTTACCCACATGAGTCACTCCCAACTAGGAACTTCTACATAGCAGAACAGGCCCCTCCTCTTCAGCCTAGAGCACTGGGCTATCATGCCAAGCTACACTATAGGCCGCTCAAGGTCCTACCATCAGACATGTCAGAGGCCGGTGGGCAGGCTGTACTGGAACACAGCCTCATATCTTATGTAATTCTTTTCTAAGGATGCCAAGGATTTTAAGCATAAAAATAAATTCACTTCAACAACCAAACTTGCCCTGTATTACAAATCTTTTCTAAGAAAGGGCTTCTCCCCAAAGTGACGGGATGCTAGGGTGCTGACAGATCACCATTCAGTTCCTCACTCCATACATCTAAAAGCACAAAGGGCTATCTATGACAAGAAGCCCTAACTCACCCCAGGGCTATTTTGTGGAGATCCTTTGAAATGCAAGAAAAAGGAAAGGATACCTAGAATGAAGACAGTGTCAATGACTGAGCACTAAACCATGAATGAGGAACATCTACTCATTTTTCACACCTGAGGGGCAAGGGAGGGCAGATCATCACAAGGTCTTGGTGAGGTGTTAGGAGGCCCAAAGGAGGCAGCTTCCTATTCTTCTCTTCCTTCCCTACTCATAAGTTCCAAAACAGAAGGATCAGAGTGCTCTGTCTTCACTCTGAAGGGGAGCTCCTGGAGAAACTAGAAACACATACCTGAGACAAAAAGGAAGATTGACAGAGGGAGCAAGGCTGGCCGCCTGAGACAAAAAGGAAGACTGACAGAGGGAGCAAGGCTGGCCGCCCGGGTGTCCTTGGCAAATGCCACAAACAAAGTCCTTCCAAGCCCCCAGGCCTCCAGGAGCAGCATGGAGTCCGAGGTGAGCTGACTTGCCCCGTCCCTGTGGGCCCCTGTGGACAGCAGCCTTCATGGACTGTTTTGAGCGCGCTGCTTGGCAAAGTGTCCTGACTGATGAGGAATGGCAGAGGGACCCCGAGAACGGGAGTCCTCCTGGGTGTTTTACACCGACACATCCTCATCAGTTTCACATTCAGTGTGCTATCTCAATCAGGATTCAGCTTTGCAGTTAGCTTGTTTTTTTTTACTTGTATGAAATAACATGATAAGAATATAATGTAGGTTACATTAAAAATTCTAGCAATACCTATTTTGGCTTAACTATTGAGTCAGCTTCTCAGGAGCCAACCCTGGCCCAAACACTGGATGGGCGATGTTCCGGTACTTCAGACCACTCAGAGCACAGTGCTTATATCAATCCTGGGATACATTTCTGCCCCAAGACATTTAGCTCTTTGTTTTATACAAGTATGTCCATTCTTGTTAGACATGGTATCTGAATAACCAGTCAGGAGACTCCTAAGAACCTCTAAGTTTGGGCTGCCAGAAAAGAGCCCTCTCTAGGGAAGAAAAGGTCTCAACTCTAAAAGGCTGATAGATGCAGCGAGCTGGAAGATGGCCAGAACGGGAGCTAGAAGTCTAAAGCTTTTAGAGGCTGCTACCTCTAAGGAAGGAACAGCACAGAAGGGAAGAGGAGAGGTGGAGAATCATTCTGGGTTCTCATCATCTTAGTGGGAGGTAGTCTGGGACAGAGCCCCACTACTCTGAATTTCAAGCACAAGGGGAATAGCCCCCCTCAGGCTTCTAGAAAGGCTCAGGAATAAAAAAGGATGCAATTGGTCTTAGCCCTGTTTCAGGGAGCTTGGAAAGGGTTTTTTGAGGGTAAAACACCCCCATCCTTATTCAGAGGTTGGGGTATCCATCCTTCTAACCCTGAGCTCCCACTCCAACTTTCCCCCTCGGATTATCTGGGTTTGAGGAAACACACAAAGACCTCAGAAACTCAGGAAAAAAGGGAAACAACAAGATACAGAAGCAGAGAGACAAGATGTAGAATTATGGCCGAAAACTCAGAGGTCTCCAACCGCGCATTCAGCATCGACTGAAATCCAACACGTCCAGAACCGAATCCAAATCCGTGATCTTTCTCCCAAACTCTTCCCTGCCATGCCTGTGGAGGACAGAGCCCTCCTCCCACTCCTTCAGCTCCCAACCTAGGTGGCATCCTGGGCCCCCAGAGCCAAGGCAGCACCAAGGCCTGTCATTTCACCCCCTCCCTTCTGTTCTCTAGCACCGGCCCCCTCCAGCTGCAGGTCACCTCACACCTGGACCACTGCAGCAGCCTCACATATCTCCCCACTCAGGCACCACAGTGATCTTCCTAGAGGCAGCTAGTGGGCTCCATAGCACACAGAGTGCTGGGCCCAGAGTCAGAAGACCCAGGTTCAAATCCAGCCTCAGACACCAACTAATTAGAAGACCCTGGGCAAGTAAGTCACTGAACTTAGCCTCAGTCTCCTCCCTCCTCTGTAGAATAGAGATAATAACAGCCCTGACTTCCCAGGGCTGTTGCAAAAATTAAATGTGAAAATTAGTAAAAACATTTAGACCAGAGCCTGACACACAGTAAATGCTGAATAAATGCATGTTTTTCTCCCTTCCTTCCTTTCTTCCTAAAGACAGGTCTGACTATGTTACCCTCCCCATTCCATAAACTCGGGTGGTTCTCTGTGACCTCTTTGGCATTCCAAGCCCCTAGAACCTGCCCAGCCACTGCATCTTCTCAGTCTTCTCACACCCCACCACATACATTCTACAACCCAGTGACACCAAGACCTTCTATCTTGCCACCCTAAGAATTCACTCTGGCTGGCTGCGCCCCCCCCCCCAAGTCTGGAACGCTCCCCTCCCCCACCATCTCCCTGCTTTCTGGCTTCCTTCAAGCACCAGCTAAAATCTCCCCTTCTCCGAGCTGCCTTTCTCCATTCTCCTCAATGCTAGTACCGTGTTTTCCCAATAATAAGACACTG
The DNA here is from genome assembly GCF_028583685.1 of Petaurus breviceps papuanus. Lineage (NCBI taxonomy): Eukaryota > Metazoa > Chordata > Mammalia > Diprotodontia > Petauridae > Petaurus > Petaurus breviceps. Next base: position 962,384 of record NW_027186377.1, read on the forward strand.
TCTTATTATTTTTTTTGGACAGAAAAACACCAGTGGGCTTATTTTCAGGGGAGGGCTCATTTTAATGAACATTGACAGCAATTTTAATAAACAGGTAAATGTGAACAAAAAAATGTACCTTTATTCAATAAGCAAATCACTGGGGAAGAACAGGATGACGCGCTCACTGCTGCAGCTCTGATTGGATCAGGTCGGAGCGCGGCGTGTGTTTCACTGGGGGGGGGGGGCGGTGCATACGGAGGGTACCGTAATGTAGCGTGTAGCGCAGGGGATCACCTTCACTACAGTAGCAATCTCAATAGGGCTTATTTTCGGGGGAGGGCTTATTTTAGAGGAATCTTACACAGTAAGGGGAGGGCTTATTTTCGGGATAGGTCTTATTATCGGGGAAACACGGTAGCTATGTTCTGATAAGACTTCCCATTTCTCCTGCATAGAGAATATCTATACATAGTTTGTAGAGACTGTCTTCCCCTACTGCATGGGGAGCCCCTACGAAGCTAGGACTTCCTTTGTGTCCCCAGCACTCAGAATACGTGCCTGGTACATAGAAGGCCCTTACCATGCTAACTGACAACAACAAAGTTCTTCTGGTTAACCCCTAACTCACTGTTTTGTCCCATCTCACTCAGCCCCAAACACCCTTCTCCTCCTCACTTCCTTCTCGCTGCCCTCCCATAACACTGATGGGGGTGCAGGGTAGCACAATATTAGCTCTTCTCTTCAAAGTTACACTTGGGAGCATGTTTGCCAGAAGACACAGACATTCTGGCTCTAGAACATCTCTCCATCTTTGGGATCAGGAACATAACAAGGAAAAAAGGGTTTTGTTTGGGTTTTTTTAAAAGCACTGAAAATCAGGGAGAAAAACATTTCCTGACACAGGTATCCACAATGATCCTTTAGATTTTTTACCATTCTCTTTCAGTTCCTGTGATTATGCAGGAGAGAAAGAGACAAAATGACTGGCAAATACTCCCTACTGGTACACAACAAGTCTAAAATACACTTCCTTTGGAAATGAAGATCATCTCCAACTAAGGAGGGCTACCAATAATGTGATGGAAGTTACAGTCATAATATTAAATACACGTGTGGCATATTTTATGACTCCTTCAATATTTTGTATGAAAATGGAATTTTCTCAAACTCTTTTTAGAGAGACTCTATTTAAAAAAACTTTATGGTAAATCTTTGTGGAAAAGTGAAGACTCATTTTATAACACAAATTAAACATTCCCAATGTGTCCATCTCATAAATTCAGACTTTTTTATATGATGAGTTTTGTTATTCAAACCAGACTTGTATGTGGTCTGTATTCACATTGTGTATTATGAACTTTTAAAAAGCCCAAGTTAAATTTCAAACTCCACAAAGTAGTACTTAAGTAATAATAACATCATTACTTACTGTTTGAATTTTCTTCTAGTACCATTTCTTCACTGATGTTCAATGCTTTCATTCTGGTACAAAGGTTATATGTTTTCCATACTCCTCCTGGCAGCAGGTTTTCAGGAATATTTTCGATGCAACGAGATTCCTTCCTCAAGTGATTATGTTGTTCCAAAAATGTATTTCCCTCACATGTCTCAAACTTTATACTTTTAGATTGGTGTTTTCCATTTCCAGCTTTCTTCCTCAGAGTTAAGTTTCTGGAATAAAAACAAGTACCAGGAGTGGCCTTCCCCAAAATATTTTTGTAGACGTCTTTCCATGGAATAAATTTCCACTGCTGTGGTCCCTCTTTCCCTGTGCACATCAAAAGCATGTTTTCATTTGGGAAAACCTTATCTACTTGTGGATAAAAGTGCCTTTCCTGCAACACATCCTCAATTCTAGTAGCCTGGACACTATCCGCTGCCACACAAGCTGCCCCTTTGAAGAAGACAGCATGCCCCGCTGCCACCAGCAGGTCTGCTAGACTCTGCTTCCCACATGCGACTTCAACTTCCAGTCTCGTACCAGGGATATACTCCTGAAACTGAAAGAACAGGCCTGGCTTGCTCAGTAAGTCATGAAAAAAAGCTTTTGCTGCATCCTCCCAGTGGGTCCCATCAGCAGGCAGCACTCCAGACAAGGTGCAGTGGTAAGTCAGCCGCGGCAAACTCAGAAGCTCCTCAGGAATGACTTTGAGGTTAGCACACAAAGAATGGGGAACACAGGCAGAAAACCCATAGTCTATAAACAGAAGCAGCACAGACTGAGTGGAGACTTGAGAAATTTCCACCCTGTTCCACGGGTCTTCCCATCCATATCTGAACAAACAACTGGACCCTGGAATGACCAGCTCTGGGGGCAGGGTGGGTAGATGATTGGGCAGAGCCAAAAGCCGCCTGCATAGAGATGTCATGGTGTCAAAGAAATCCTCCAGCTGCACAGAGAAATCAGAAGGGTCAGAAATGGCTGTGGCAAAGCCTCCATACCAATGGCCTCTCTGAAGAGGAGCCCACCTGATAGGGTTCACTCTGAAGGACATCACAGGGCTCTGAGACTTCAAACTAAGAATTTCTGAATGATTCTGATTGCTCTCCTCATTCTGACTAACTCTCAAGTTCAGATATTCCAACAGCAACAGCCCATCCACCAATATCTCTACTTCCCAGGCAGCCTTGAGATAGCGGAGGAAAAGGATCTTTGTTTCCAAGTGTGCAAACAAGCGTGCTGTGGCCTTAAACGACATCTTCCTGACATTTTCGATCCAAATCCATTTGCAACACACAGCTTGTTGGGGAATGCTTCTGATCTCCTGGCTGAGCCTCTTGGTCCCCATCAAGGACACCACTTCGTGGCAGCCACAATCCAGCAAATAAACAAGCATCTTCTCTTCTCCCAAACACTTCTCCACCTTGGCACGGCACCACGATGCTGTGATTCTGGATTCTGTCAAGCACTCTACACCTTCTTCTATATCTTCCACAGGCAGGAAAGGATTTTCCTTGGCTTCTTTAACTATCAAGGAAAGCAAGCTGGATAACACTTGTGCATTTTTACTTAGTTTCACAGAGAAGTTTCCACCTTTTGAAATGTGAAGTATCTCAGCCTTCTCAAGCTGTCCAGGCTCTAACTCAGGACTTGGTATTTTAGCTGGTTGGTGGCAGGATGCTCTAGGGTGCTTATTTTCATCTAACCTTTTCTTCTCTTTACTATCAATACCCAGACTCACTTTTTTAGAGAGAGTTTCAGGTGTTTTTGATACTTTCTCTCTCTTCTTTGAACATGCTATCCATTTCATCATTTCATTAACAACACACTTCTCATCACAAAAAATATTGACTTCCCATTTTTGTTCATGCTTCTTCAAAAACTCACAAGAAATTAATTTGTTATTCACTTTTTCAGCAAAGTAAGCTACCATTTTGCTGTCCCATAATTCATCGGACTCATTACATCTTACTCCACTAAGAAAAGAATGAAGGCCAAGCTGAGGAACAGTCAAAAATTTCCTATCAAGTTCATGGATTTGGGACAAATTTACAGTTTCTGTGTTACCATAGTCAACAAATTCCACTTCAAAAGAATTCCTTGATACAATGTTCTTTATCACTGCTCTATATAAGGTATTATCAGCAGCATACTTTGCAACCACAAGATCTCCCACTGAAAGTGCAACTAGTTCACTCTCCCTGTCGAGATCTCCCATCCTTTTGTTTAGTTCTTTTTCAAGTTTAAAGATTAAGTCTTCATTCTCAGCAAGTTGAATGTGGAAGCTTGAGGGACTCCATATATTGGATATGTAGCCCTTAACCCTGGCGTTCAGGTGGACAGGAGGAGGAGGAAGGTCTGAGATGTGGGGTCTTGCCACGCTCTCTGCTCTTAATGGAGTTATACACGGTCCAGTTGTACAAGTTTCTGATGCAGCACATACTGGTTTTCCTTCACTAATCAAGTCAAGTTGGGAAGCTGATTCAGGGTTAGTTTTTCCATCTGTATTTTTCAGTCCCCCCTTCAAAGGCTGGTTCACCTTGCTTTCTAAAACAGGCTCAATTTGAAAAGAGGCTGTTGGTTTTAAAAGTTTAACATGTCTACCTTTGGAATTCACAGTGCGATCTACTTTGTTTTCAAGATACTTGGGATAACTAGTTTTAGTTATGAAAGGACAGTGGTATACTTTGTCTTTCGATGATGCGCTATTCAACATTTTACTTTTACATTTCTTGTGAAACTTTTCCACACATTTTCCTTGGTCATTTTTCTTCCCATAAACTTGAAGCAAAGTTTTAACTTTCTGATTTATCTGCTGATTTCCATCATACAGCTCCACGCCAAGCTGGGCATCTGAATCCCTAGACACTACCACTGCTTTCAGGTATTTTCCTAAAAAGTTTTCTTCAAACCAGATGTTGATTTCGTCTGGAATGTCAACATCCTTAAGGTCTGAGAGATAGCACTTTATTGCCTGCATAGGTGTAAAAAGCAACTCTGGAGAGTGATCTAAAATAGGCATTAATTTATTTCCTTCTACTATTTGTTTATTTCCAAAGTCCACAAAGTATACCAGTAAGTAGGATGGCAAATCCACGGGAGATACTATTGCTCTGTAAAAGAAACCATCTGCAAAGTACCTAGATAAACATAATCTTGTTTTGCCATCAAATTTTGGATAATTAGGGAGGTTATTAATTTCTGCAATTTTTGCTGTTACTATCTCCAGACTCTGATTATTTCTCCTCAGTTGACAATAAAACTTTTTCGGACTTTGGACGTGGGATAGATACACTTCTTCTTCACTTCCAATTTTTAAGTTAAAAGAAGAATAGCAGAAGCTGTAAAGGCTGACTGATGCTGGCAAGGACTTTAAGAAGGCAATGTGCCGTGCACAGCCACAACTGACCAGAAAGTCTCGGGCACTGATGAATGGCGTTTGCAAGTCAACTATGTTGCACAGACAATTTGGGTGTATTAAAACCAAAGCATAGATGACACAAGTCAACAGTCCGTCATATGAAGAAATAAAGTGTTGAAAGTCTATGCAAGACTTTCTTGTCCAACTGAATGATTCAGAATTAATGGGTTCAATTAGATTGTTAAGACTACATCTAAATGCTTGGCCCTCTAAAATAAGAAAGTCTGGGTTAATAGCACAAAGATCACTAATTAAGATTCTTTCCTGATTACCATAGTCAACAAATATGACATCCACTTCTCTGGGGGACACTTGGGTCAGAACCGCTGCTCGGTACCACCTGCCATCTTTCGCATACCTGGCAACACAGGCTACCTGTCCTGCCTGATAAGGGTCCCTGTGGGTCCCATAATACTTCTGCATTTGCTCCATGAGTAGCATCAGAGCTGGTAACTTATTCTGCAGTTGGCAAGAAAAGTCCCCGGGGCAAGAGAAATATGAACACTTCACATCAATGATGGTTCCAGGCTTGAACACATATTCTTTGTACGGATGGAGAGGCTGACTTGCCCCAGACACATGTCCTAGATTTCTGGGGAAAGGGCTTTCTGACCCCGCGAAGGCAGCAACTGAGAATTCTGACTTGCTCACAGGCCTATGGCCAGATATGGCTAAAAGAGGCTGCTTGGCTTGTGCAACTACAAGGTTGTGCTCAGGCTTTAAGTTTGCTCTGAGCTTTGGAAGACATTCAGGCTTTACTTCCCAATATTCTGCATAACCGGCTTGTACCATAAGATCCACAACATTAATTTCCCCAGAGGCCTCAATGCATTGCACGTTAACGATGTATTTGTCATTTTTCTTGGCTACAACTTGAAGCAGGAGTGCTTTGTCAAACACTGTCTTTTTAAAAAAATCTGTCGCCTTCTTCACCCATATGTCTTCTGTGGGACACGCATGAGCCAGAGAACAGCACAGAGCCAATGCAGGCAATTCACAAAATTCTCGCAGCAATATTTTTACATCATAAAATGGTACAGATTCAGTATTTCCAAAATCCAAAAAATAAACATTGATCTTATAACCATTAACTTCAGTGATGACTGCTCTATAAAAATGCATGTCTTTGTTATACCGAGCACAACAAAATAATCCAGGCTCTGGTTTTCTGAGAAGCATTTCTTCCTTCTCACAAGAATCATACAATTCTCCTATCTTCTTCATTAAGTCTTGGAATCTGTTTTGATGGTCATTAGTGCGTACCCAGAAATTTGAAGGGTTCAGTACGTACTCCACAAAAGCCACATAGGCAGAATTTACTTTCATCTCTACTGTCTGCCAGCGGACAGCCACCTTTGATAATACAGACTTTAATGGTGATGAATCGCCTGTAAAACTCTCCTCCTCAGGACCATTTCTGAGAGAGGCCTTGCTGTCTCCAAAAGGCTGAGTGGCCACTCCCTCTGACATCAGGCTATGTGGTGAAGCGCATCTGTTTGCCTGCAGCAAGTTCTTAGGACTCATCACAAATTCTTGACTATGGAAGGTCACATAATACAAATGCTCCTCAGGATCGAACTGATCAATATGTGCTAACACCATCTGCCCTAACAAAGCTCGTTTAAACAACTTAAGTTGAAAATTCCTGACGTCTTTGTCTGGATTGCTGAAATGTGACAGAGAACACGGGAATGAAAGCAGCGGCCCTAAGCTGAACTCCTGCTTCAGTTTCTTCACGTACTGGGAAGGCACAGCTTCGCTGTTGCCCAAGTCCATGAACCAGATTTTCACTTGGTCATGAGGCAGGAGCTGCTGGAGAAGCCCTCTGTACCACCGTCTGTCTCTCCTCTTGGCAACACAAAGCAGGCCAAAATTGTCACTTGGAGGATTCCTCTCTCTGCTGATTGCTTCGTAGTGCAAAGACATTGTTGTTGTTAAGTTTTCCAGCTCTGGCAACCATTTCATCAAGTGACAATAGAATCTATTGGGACTGACTGCAGAAGCAATTTTCACACTCTCCATACAGTTAACCGACAAAGATGGCTGCAGGTTATCTAGGACATGCTGATAATTAGGTGAAATCTCATTATTGCTACATGAAGAGCTGGGCCTTTTAAACTGCTGCTGCAGCAGATCCGGCATTTGGGAACTAGAGGGATTAGGGGGAAATTCTTTTAACATTTCTATAATAAGATGAAACGAATCTCCATCAATAAGTCTTCCTAACTGTAGTTCCAGCAGATCAGAGATGATTCTTGGCACCTCCAGAAGAATCATCCGATGAGGCAGAATGGCCTGCACACGGCCCTTCACTTGGAGTCCTACCAGCGACATGAAGTAATTCAAAGCCTTGGGAGACCATTTCTCCCCAAGAGGGAGTATGTTGGCAAAAACACCAACCGCTATCCTTGGAGGGAGCTCAAAGAAGTTGTCACCTGCAGAAACCACATGAGCAGCACTGACTCTTAGCTCTTTTCCACAATCTATGAGAAAAACCCTATAGAAGTGGTTTTTATTCTCCACCACCTGTCCTCTGTGCCATTCTCCAGAAACTCTTTCTTCTACCAAACAAAACTCACCTAAGCCAACATTATTGTATGCTTTGGGAATGTGCTGGATTTCACTTTGCAATATGCGGTAATCAAGTTCACATTTGACATCATATTTGCCCTGAAACTTCACCAAAATTTCCTTGGCAAGACATTCTATGTGAGAGATCTTCAGAGCCAGGTCTAAAGATGGTGGGAAGGGATGCTTAGAATTCATTGTCTGTAAAGCAAAAATTAAAGAAGGAATTAGTTTCTGAAGAAGCCAACTTATGAGAGAGGATTCTGGGAAGATGTTGGAATAAGGTAGGAAATTACTTGGCTCTCCAGAATTCCCCCACAAAAAATATAAAATAATGCCTCAGCGTGAACTCTGAGCAGCAGAAACAGTTATGACAATGGGAGAACATTAGAAAAGACCTGCCCTCTGAGGATGCTGTTTTGGCCAGACTAAAGCACAGATACCTCCATAGAGACACTGCTGAATCAATAAACAACAAGGCCTGGGGGCAGGTATGTTGGGAGGCAGCCTCATCTGGGACAGAGTGGGGGTCAAACAACCAATCATCTTGCTACAAAACAACAAAATGTAGCAGCAAGCACCCCAAGCGTCCTCAGGGTTTGCCGCCACCACAGGTTCTTGGATCTGCTTTGATAAAGGAAAGCAACTCAAAATGGGTTAACAAGCTTACTTTAATCAGTCAGACATATATCATTGTAATGGGAATGCAAATTTGGAAGATCTTCCCTGCCCCTAGGCTAAAGTGCACCAGAAGCCTGGGGAGGGAGGCTTGTTTTTCAGTAGATACTTCTTGATTGGCCAGTGAGTCAATAAGGTTGTTACATTCTCTGAGCCAGGAGAAGGCTATATAAGCCCTGATGTGTAGCTTTGTTTTGGGGCTCACTTTGAGAAGTGTTCTGTGATTTGATATGGATTCTGGGAAGCCGTTTTCCTGAGCCCCCCGGCTTTGAAAAACCCAGAATGTGGAAACCCAGATGTTGACTGGGTATGGATGTAATGGTTGGACAGTTTGGAAATCTGTCTACTTGATGTTTCTGTCTTGATAATTATGCCTGTATACTTTGAGGTTCAGGGTGCTGACCTTTTCTCCTGAACAAGGTAAACAATATATGTCTGACTGATTAAAGTAAGCTTGTTAATCCATTTTGAGTTGCTTTCCTTTAACAAAGCAGATCCAAGAACCTGTGTGAGCAGGCACCCTGGGGACACTGGGGTGCTTGCCGCTACAATCATTTACCTTGTTCAGGGGAAAAAGGTCAGCACCCCGAACTTCAAAGCATACAGTCAGAATTATCAAGACAGAAACAGATAAAGTAGACAGATTTCCAAACTGTCCAACCATTACATCCAGACCCGGTAAACATCTGGGTTTTTCAAAGCTGGGGGGGCTCTGGACAATGGCTTTTCAGAACACAGATCAAATCACAGAACACTTCTCAAAGTGAGTCCCAAAACAAAGCTACACATCAGGGCTTATGTAGCCTTCTCCTGGCTCAGAGAATGTAACAACCTCATTGACTCACTGGCCAATCAAGAAGTATCTACTGAAAAACAAGCCTCCCACCCCAGGCTCCAGGTGCACCTTAGCCTAGGGGAAGGGAAGATCTTTAAAATTTACATTCACATTACATTCGGGCCCCAAGATCTTTCATGCCCATAGCATAGAGAATTTACTTTTGAATTAGCATTAAACATCTCTTAGGTCACATTTTCAAAGTACAGAACTAAAGTTACCAAAGTGGCCACTGGGCCTTAAACAAACACAAAGTACATTGCATTATAACCTCAATTCAAAACAAGAGTTCAAATAAAGTTCTCTGGGGGGGGGAGGGGTATCCTTCCCCTCACACAGATCCAGCCCCTGCCTCCAAGCACAGAGAGGGGGCTGGGCAACAAAACCAACAAAGTGGGGTCCCTGGGGATCCAAGGCACTTCATCCCACCCTCCATAGTCACAAGTCCATCCTCCCCCTGGGTCCCAAACTGTGGGATGCAGCCAGGAAACACACTCAGTGCCCCTGCTTTGCTGCTCAGTTCTTATCTTTTCCTGTGGCTGAATTCTGAACTCCTGGGCTCCTTCTCCTCCGGCAGGCAGCAGCTGCTCCTGGCTTCTGCCCAGGTCCCGATGCAGGCAGCTCACCATTCCCACTCTCAGTTCAGCGAAGTCTGCATGCAGGCCATTCTTCTCTCCTGCTCCACGGCTCCACAGAATCACAGCTACCACAACTGGGAAACAAACAATTATCCCAGTCCCCATACTTTCCTTTTACTCTGCAGATACTGTTCGTGACGCCATTTTGTAGCGGCAAGCACCCCAAGCGTCCTCAGGGTTTGCCGCCACCACAGGTTCTTGGATCTGCTTTGATAAAGGAAAGCAACTCAAAATGGGTTAACAAGCTTACTTTAATCAATCAGACATATATCGTTTACCTTGTTCAGGGGAAAAAGGTCAGCACCCCAAACTTCAAAGCATACAGGCAGAATTATCAAGACAGAAACAGATAAAGTAGACAGATTTCCAAACTGTCCAACCATTACATCCATACCCAGTAAACATCTGGGTTTTTCAAAGCCGGGGGGCTCTGGACAACAGCTTTTCAGAATACAGATCAAATCACAGAACACTTCTCAAAGTGAGTCCCAAAACAAAGCTACACATCAGGGCTTATATAGCCTTCTCCTGGCTCAGAGAATGTAACAACCTTATTGACTCACTGGCCAATCAAGAAGTATCTACTGAAAAATAAGCCTCCCACCCCAGGCTCCAGGTGCACCTTAGCCTAGGGGCAGGGAAGATCTTTAAAATTTACATTCGCATTACACAAGACCATCTTGCACAGCCCCCTACTGCTGTGGCTGAGTGCGGTCACAAAGGGTGGGGACCCTGCTGGCTGTGGGCACTCACAGGACAGCAAAGGCACTGGTTTTGGTCCAGGACAGAGCAGTGCACTGAAGCTTGCAGCTGTGGAAAAGACCACAGAGAGCAAAAGTGTTTGCTGTGAGAATGGTGCTGGGAGAGCAGAGAGAAAATTATGAAAAGAAAGTCAACCAATTGGAAAAAGAGATCCAAAAACTCATGGAAGAAAATAACTTCTTTAAAATTAGAATTGGGCAAAGGGAAGCTAATAACTTCATATGACACCAACAAATAATAAAAGAAAATTTAAAAAATGAAAATGTGCAAAAGAATATGAAATATCTTATTAGAAAAATAACTAGCCTGAAGAACAGAACTAGGAGAGACAAAAAACTTACTAACTGTTGGACTATCTGAAACTTTTGTTAAAAAAAAAAGTCTAGGCACTAAATATACTTAAAGAGATTATTAAGGAAAATTGCCCTGAAGTTTTAGAATGAGAGGGTAAAATAGAAATCGAGAAAATCCACCCATCACCACTGAAACTCACAAGACCATCACGACTAAGATTCAAAGCTCCCAGATCAAGGAGAAAATACTATAAGCAACTAGAAAAAAATGTAAATACTATGGACCTACAGTCAGGGCAACATAAGATTGAACAACTTCTACATTAAAAGACCAAAGGGCATAGAATATTATGTTATGAAGAACAAAGGATCTGAGCTTGCCACCAAGAATGACTTACCTGGCAAAGCTGTATGCAATCCTGAATGGAAAAAAATATTTAATGAACTAAGGACTTTCAAATATTTGTGAAGAAAGGACCAAAACTGAATGGAAAATTTGACCTACTAGATTCAGGGCAACATAAGTAAACACTAAAGGATTTAATAAGGTCAAAATGTTTACTTAACATGGAAAATAGTATTTAAGTGTGTTATTATTTGGGTGGCTTAAAAGAACATCCATAGACAGAAGGCTTAGGGGTAAATCAAATATGATGGTGAAGTGCCCACCAGAAATTATACACTGGAGTCCCCTTAAACCTGCTAGAGGGGACCCCTACTGGATTCTCTGGAAACCACCTAATAGGCTCCAATAGTAAATGTTTCACTTGTGTTTCTAAAACATGCCACAGATTCCCACGGATTCAGGTCTGTTTCGCTTCAGTAGAAATAATACTAAGGCTTTGTTTCAATAAGAATTATACTGAGAATGTTTTGCTTGAATAGAAATAATACTGGGAATGCTTTGCCTTAAATGGGAATAATACTGAGAAAGCTTTGCTTCAATGGAAACAATGCTAACCCCTTAGAAACATATTCTGTTGCTAGCAATCACACCGTCTATAAAATTATGTCTAACAGAAAGCTCGCTGCTATCTTTTGGTCTAAGAGGCAGTCCCAGCCGGTTAATAAACACTCCTATCAAATTATAATTGGCCTAGCTGTCCTGTTATATCTCGGTGTCCATTACAATGGGATGATCCTAAACAATGTAACTCGGTCGGCAGATGTAAAATGGAGCAATGATCTCATACAAATGAGGCATGAATGGAAGAGCTATGATAGTCAAGAAAGGATGGAGGGCTGGTAGTGCTAGAACCTTATTCTAATCAGCACTAGACTAAAGACAGAAAAATATGCCTCTAGAAGCGTATAAGTCTTCCTAACTCCTCAACTGAAAGGTGAGGGGATAAGGTAAGGGAGGGAATCAGACACTCAAGGAGGCTCAGGGAAGGAGGAGAAGGATAAACAGCAGCAAAAAGAGGATAGAGGGAAATACGCAGCTAGTAGTTATAACTCTGAATGGGAATGGGGTAGATTCATCTGTAAAACGGAAACAGAGCAGAACAGATTAAAAATCAGAATCCTCCCACAATATGTAGATCGAGAGAAGAATGTTTTTAAAATGACCTTTATACACAGAGTAAAAATAAAGGGGCAGATTAGAATTTAGTATGCTTCAGCCGATGTGAAAAAAAAAAAAAAGAAAGAAAAACAGGGCTAGCAATCAAGATCTCAGACTAAGTTAATTAAATACAGACAGGGAAACTACAAGATGATAAAAGGTGGCACAGAGAATGAAGTCATCAATACTAAGCCTATATGTAACAAATGCTATAGCAGACAAATGTTTTAAATGAAAAGCTAAATGAATTACAGGTGGAAATAGATAAGAAGACTGTAAAAGTGAGGAACTTCAACTTTCCCCTCTCAGAAGTGGATAAATCTAACCAAAAAACAAGAAAGAAGCCAAGGAGATGAATAGGATCTTAGGTGAACTAGATATGATAGATACCTGGAGAGAACTGAATGGAAATAGAAAAGAATACTCGTTTTTCTTCCAAAAGTACTTTCATAGTACTTTTACAAACACTGACCATACATTAGGGCACAAAAACTTAAAAGTTAAGTGAAGAAAAGCAGAAATATTAAATGCATCCTTTTCAGCTCATAATACAATAAAATTATATTTAATATGAGGGACCATGGAAACAGATTAATAATTGGAAACTGAATAAGCTAGTCTTAAAGAATGAGTGGGTTAAAAAAAAAAAAACAAGCCATGGAAATAAATAATTTTATTAAAGAGAATGATAATGAAACAACATACCAAAACCTATGGGATACAGCAAAAGCAGTAATCAGAAGAAAATGTATCTTTCTAGTCTTACATCAGCAGAATAGAGCAGACCAATTAATTGGGTATGCAATTAAAAAAAATTAATTCCCCAATTAAACACCAAATTGGAAATCCTAAAAACTAAAGTGAGATTAATAAAATTGAATATAAGAAAACCACTGAATAAAACTAGAAGTTGGCTTTATGAAAAAACACAATTAAAGATAAACCACTGCTTGATATGATCAAAAAAGAGAGAAGAAAATCAAATTACTAGTATCAAAAATGAAAAGGGTAAATGTGACTAATGAAGATGAAATCCAAACAACTATTAGGAGTTATTTTACCCAATTACATGCCAATAAATTAACGATTTAAGTGAAGTGGAAGAATATTTACAAATAAATAAACTGCCCAGATTAACAGAAAAAATAGAAAATCTAAATAAACCTATTTTTTGAAAAAAAAATTGAACAGGCCATAAACAAGTTTTCCAGGAACCAAGAGGAGATGGATTTACAAGTGAATTCTACCAAGTATTTAAAGATCAACTAATTCCAATATTAAATAATTTGGAATAATAGGCAAAGAAGGAATCCTATCAAACTCCTTTTATGAAACAAGTATGATGCTGAAACCTAAACCAGGAATAACAAAAACAAAGAAAATTATAGACCAAGTTCATTAATGAATATGGATACAAAAGTTTTAAATAAAATACAAGCCAGGAGACTACAACAATATATTATAAATGAAACTCCTTTAAATGATAAGTTATATATTTATCAAAAACCAACAAGCACTATCTGTTCTGGGTATGAGCTGGAAGCCTTCCCAGGAAGATCAGGACTACGAAGCAAGGATGCCCACTGTCACCACTTATTACTCAGTTTGGCACTAAAAAGCTTAACTTCAGCAAGAAGAGAAGTTGCAGATGACATGGTGGCATACTTAGAGAATCCTAGAGAATCAACTCAAGAACTACTCGAAATAATTAACTTCAGCAAAGTTGTAGGATACAAAATAAAGCAATATAAATCATCAGCATCTTTACATATTGCCACTGAAGTCCAGCAGTAAGAGACAGGAAGAAAAATCTAATTTAAAATAACTGTAGACAATATAAAATACTTGAGAGTCTACCTACCCTACCTACAAGACAAGTCTACCTACAAGACAAACCCAAGAACTATATGAACACAATTACAAAACACTGTTCACACAAATGAAGTCAGATCTGAACAACTGGAAATATATTAACTGCTCAAGCCAAGTCAATATAATAAAAATTACAATGTTACATACAAGACTTCTACACAAATTAAAAAGTTGAACATTGAAATTAAGTTTATATATTATTATTTTATGTTAAATATCTCCCATGGGGATGGGTACTCTTTTTTTCTTATTTTACAAATGAGGAAACTGAGGCAGACAGCAGCTAAGTGACTTGCCCAAAGTCACACAAGTATTAAGTGTCTAAGGCAGGGGCCAAATTCAGGTCTTCCCAACCCCAAGAAGATCTCTTGCTTTCTCACAAAAGCACAGTAGCAAAAACCAAGTACATGCCCATCAGCTAGGGAACAGCGATGCCAACTCTGGCACATGGATGTAATGGAGTGTTCTATAAGAAACAGCAAATAGCACCAAGGTAGAGACATAAAAGATTTACCTAACAATGAGTGAAATCAAAAGATCCAAAGAACAACACAACAAACTCCAGCAGGTCAAAGTGGAACACTGCCAAAGGCCCAACGGACAAGCCTGGCATGAAAGAAGGGACTGGAGCCACCACCCACAGACTTCCCTGTGGAGGGGCAGCTCCACAAGCACTTAAGGCTGCACATTTTCTCAGGCTGGGGATGGAGTCAGCATTTTTGCTCATTCTTTTCTATTTTCCCCTTTAAAAACTAGTCATTTATTATATGAGATAGCTTTCTGGGAGATGGAAAGAAGAAGAATGGGAGAAATTCTGGTGAGGTAAAAATAAAATTTATTCTTAAAAAGCAGAGCAGCCACTAATTTCTTAAACTTGCCTTAATGATAATTTTATCCTTCCAAGAATGGTGAAGGAATCAACAAAAATAAAATTCTGCTTCTGATCTGCTTCTCACCCACAGTGCAACACCAGCTGCTGGAAAACAGTGGGAACCTTAAGGGGCCACCCTAAAGTTTCTCAGATAGAAGAAATATCCCTGAATTTGGGAAAAGTACATTTCAAAGAGGTCAGAGAAAAGACAGTAGGATCTCCAAGAGTAAAATGATCTCAACTCAGCCCAGGAAGGATGGTTGACCCTTAGGAAAATGAAGTTCTAAAGTGGCAAAAAGAAACAAGTTCTAATGGAAGAAGAAAAATGAGATTTGTCTGAAAGAATCAACAGATCAGGGCTAACCACATCAAGCCCTGGATCACTACAGAGCTTCCTGGAAATGATTTATAACTAGGGAAACGGCTTAGCCAGAGTATCCACACCAGAAAGAGCCATGAGAATTAACTGTGCAGACTGCCACCCAAATGGCTAAATGGACAATCACTCTACAGAGCTTGTCCATCAGGAGGCACATTTGGGACAGATAGGACAGATGAACCTGTAGCTAAGAAGAGAGAAGAGCCGGAGGTTGGCCTTCAGGAAGTACAAAACTCTTTGAATGACCCCCAGGTTCCTGTGAAAAACTTAGTGCCCACATTCTAACTGTCCTCAGGTAAAGAAACACGTGCATGGACAGAGTCTTTAGAACAGTATGCAGTTAATGAGGAACTTACAGGAACAGAAAGGAAAGACGTCATCAAGATGCCAGACGGGGAAAGGAGAAGAAACGAAGGAGAAACAATAGATCTCCAATGGGTAGCAGTGCGACACCCCAAACCCACTGGGAAGGGGCATGAGACTGTAGGGCTGAGAGCCATTCTGCACCAAACAAGAGCCCAAAGGATGTAGTTGTCAACAGCTGCGAGGTGGCACAGTGGGCAGAGTGCCAACCCCCAGAAACGGGGAAGCTCGGAGAATGAGAATAATCCAAACAGAAGCCAGGAAATCCATGAGACAAGACATTTCAAAACAAAGTCAAAAGATTGAAACAATAGAAAATGTAAGTATTGCATAGGAAAAATAAATGACCACAATCATGAAACACTCTACAAAACTAAAGAAACCCTAAATAGAGTAAAAGGAATTCGTAATCACTGGGCTGTACCAGTATAATAAAAATGAAAATACTGCCTGAATCAAATTACTTATCAAGGTACTTTCATACCAAACTACCAAAAGACTACTTTTAGTACAAAGTCCCAGGAATGTAACAGTGAAATTCCAGAGTTCCCTGGTAAGGAAAATATACTGTAGATTAAAAAAAAATCATTCAAATAACTCAAGAGCCATAGTCAGAATCACACAAGATTTAGACTACTTTAGTTCAGAGCAAGAAAAATTATGATGAGAAGGGGCGGCTAGGTGGTGCAGTGAATAGAGCACCAGCCCCAGAGTCAGGAGGACCCGAGTTCAAATCCAGGCTCAGACACTTAACACTTACTAGCCATGTGATCTTGGGCAAGTCACTTAACCCCCACTGTCCTCCAAAAAGAAAAAAAAAGAAAGAAAATCTTTGAGAAAATAAATAATAAAAAGTCCTAACAAATTCCTTATATGATACAAGCATGGTTTTAACACCTACGTGATTCTTTAAAAATTAAAATGGTCAACTGGAAGTAATGACTTCACAAAACATCATGAGACAATAAAACACTTAGAAAATATATCAAGAGAGAGAACTTAAAGAATTACTGGACTACTTAAAATCCATGATAAAAAGAAAGAGCCTGGGCATATTTCAAGAAATTATAAAGGAAAACTATCTAGATATTCTCAAAACAAAGGACAAAGTAGAAATTAAAAGAATCCACCAATCAATCACCTCCTTAAAAAGATCCCAAAATGCAAAGTCCCAGGAATGTAACAGTGAAATTCCAGAGCTCCCTGGTAAGGAAAATATACTGTAGATTTTTAAAAAATCATTCAAATAACTCAAGCGCCATAGTCACAATCACACAAGATTTAGCAGCTACCACAATAAAGGACCACAGGTCTTAGTATGGATCCAAGACTACAAGAAGAATAATTTTCCCAGAAAAAATGAGCATGATCCTTCTGGGAAAAAAGTATATTTAGTGAAAGAGAGGACTTTCAAGCATTCCTGATGAGAAGACCAGAGCTGAATAGAAAATCTGACACAGGACTTAAAAGGAATACAAAAAGGTAAACATAAAAGAGAAATCATAAGGGACTTAAGGTTAAAGGTTTATATTCCTATATAGGAATATGATACATGTAACTCCTAAGAACTTTATCATTTTAGGCCAAGAAAAAGAAAGATACATGAACAGAGGGAACAGATATGAGACAATTATGTTGGGATATTCTCTTAAAAAATAGAAGGAGTGTGAAAGAGGGAGGTCCTGAGGGGAAAGGAGAAGAAGAATGGGGGGGGGGAGGGAGGGGGAAAATCTTACATAAAAAAGGAAAACAAGGAAGGGTTCTGACAATGGAGAATACAGGAGAAAAATACATTTGGGAACAATGTAACAGGTGGGCACAGAAATTCATCTTACCCAAAAGGGAAGTAGGGAGGAAAGGAAAAGGGTTAAAAGACATATTCAAGGAGATTCACTTTGCTCAAAGGTATCTTAGACCATGAAGCAGTATCAATATTGAATATACATGGACCAAATGGCATAGAATCTAAACTCTTGAGAAAAAAAAAAAAGCTAAATGAGTTACATGAGGAAAAAAATCCACTAAACTATACTTGTGGGGGACCTCAATTTACATCTTTCCGATCTAGATGAATCTAACCATAAAATAAAAAAGAAATAAGTTAAGAAGATAATTAGAATTTTAGAAAAGTTAGATAGGCTAGATCTCTGGGGAATATATAATGGGGATAAAAAGGAACATAACTTTTTTCTTCAGTTGCATATGGCACCTTCACAAAAACTAATCATGTATTAGGACATAAAAATCTCACAAATGCATAAAAGTAAACATATTAAATGTTCCCCTTTTAAGACCATAATATAAGAAAAATTACACTCAATAAAGGCCCTTGGAAGCACAGATTAAGAACTAATTGGAAACTAAATAAACTAATTCCAAAGAATGAGTGGATCAAAGAACAAATCACAGATAATCAAAAATGTAATTAAAGAGATTGACAACAATGAAATGACACACAAATTTATGGGATGTAGACAAAGCATTACTTAGGGGACAACTGATATCTCTAAATATTTCCATCAATAAATGAAAGAAGGAGCAGATCAATAAATGGGGCATGCAAATTTTTAAAAAGCAAGAAAAAAATTTAAATCTCCAATTAGACACCAAATTGGAAATCCAGAAATTCCAAGAAGAAATTAATTAAAATCAAAAGTGAAAAAATGGAAATAATAAAAATTAGGAGTTGGTTTTATTGTTATTAATTTTTATTAATTAACTATCAATTTTTATTAAATGATAAATTTTAATTATTTTATTTAAAATGTGTAAATTACTGGAGAACCTGATTTTTAAAAAGAAAAAACAAATAAGTCTCAAAAATGAAAAAAGTGAATGCACAAACAAATGAAAATAAAATTAAAGCAATTATTAGGAGTTATTTTGCCCAAATACATTCCAATGAAACTGACAGATCTAAATGAAACAAATATTCACAAAAACATAAACTATCCAGTTTAGCAAAGAAGGAAATAAAATTTGGAAAAATAAAGGAGGAATCCTACTAAATTCCTTCCATGACAGAAATGTTTTTGACACCTAAACCAGGGAGAGTGAAAATAGAGAAAAAAAACCACAAACCAATTTCCCTAACGAATATTGATGTGAAAATTTTAAATAAAACACCTGCAAAGAGATTACAACAATATATCACAAAGATCATGCACACTGACCTCATAGGATAAATACCAGGAATGCAAGGCTGGTTGAATAATAGGAAATGAGCCCTTCCTGTCTGCCTGCTGGGCTGCCTTTAGCAAGAGGTTTGTTTGTCTCTGTCACTTAATGGGTTCTGTAGCCCTAAAATTTATTTAGAATGATTTTTATAGATATTTGAGGTGATTATGGAGGGGGCATATGGAGTCTTTGTGCTTCTACACTGCCATCTTGGTTCCACCCCCCTTCCTTTGATATTCTTTACCTCTTATTTCTCTAGATGAATTTTGTTATCTTTTTCTAGCTCTTTGAAATGGTTCTTTGGTAGTTTGATTAGTATGGCATTGAATAAGTAAATTAATTTAGATGGAACTGTCGTTTTTATTATATTTGTTTGGCCTACCCATGAGCAATAGGTATTTTTCCATTTGTTTAGCCTAACTTTATTTGTGTGAAATGTTTTCTGATTGTGATCATAGAGTTTTTCTGTGTCTTGGCAGGTAGACTCCCAAGTATTTTATACTGTCTAGGTATTTTAAATACAATTTCTCTTTATTTTCTGGGTTTTGTTAGTCATATCTATATCTATATCTATAAATGCTGATGATTTATCTGAGTTTTTTTAATATCCTGCAACTTTGTTCAAGTTGCTAATTATTTCAAGTATTTTTAGTTGATTCTTTAGAATTTTCTAAGTATACCATCATATCATCTGCAAAGAGTGATAGTTTTGTTTCCTCATTGCATATTCTAATTCCTTCTCTTTTCATGATTTTCTTGCATCATTCTAATTTTTCTTCCCAATTTTTCTTCCACTTCTCTTTTTTTGAAAAGAGTGTCAACAACCTGACTGAAGAAAATAACACCTTAAAAAATAGACTAACTCAAATGGATAAAGAGGCTCAAAAAGCCAATGAGGAGAAGAATGCCTTAAAAAGCTGAATTTTCCAGATGGAAAAAGAATCTTAAAATCTCACTGAAGAGAATCATTCCTTCAGAATTAGACTGGAGCAAATAGAAGCTAGTGACTTAATGAGAAATCAAGATACTATAAAACAGATCCAAACAAATGGAAAAAATAGAAGGCAATGTGAAATATCTCATTTGGAAAACCACTGACCTAGAAAATAGATCCAGGAGAGAAATTTGAAAATTATTGGACTACCTGAAAGCCATGATCAAAAAAAGAACCTAGAAATCATGCTTCAAGAAATTCTCAAGGAAAATTTCCCTGATGTTTTAGAACCAGAGGGCAAAATAGAGGTTCAAAGAATCCACTGATCATCTCTTTTAAAAGATCCCAAAAAGAAAACTCCTAGTAATATTATAGCCAGGTTCTGGAATTCCTAGATCAAGGAGAAAATATTACAAACACCCAAGAAGAAATAATTTGAATTATTGTGGAAACACAATCAGGATAATACAGGATCTGGCAGCTTGTACACTGAGGGACTGAAGGGTTTGGAATATGATATTCCAGAAGTCAAAGGAGCTGGGATTAAAACCAAGAATCACCTACCCAGCAAAGCTGAGTATCATGTTTCAGGGGAAAATAGGGTCACATTCAATGAAATAGAGAACTTTCAAGCATTCTTGATGAAAAAACCAGAGTTGAATATAAAATTTGACATTTAGATACAAGAAGCAAGAGAAGCTTGAAGGTAAAGAGGGAAAGAAATCATAAGGAACTTATCAAAGTCGAACTATTTACATTCCTACATGGAAAAATGATCATTGTAACTGATGAAACTTTTCTCAGTATAAGAATAGTTAAAGGGAATATAAACATATATATAGGAGGGTATATGGGCATATGAATACATATGTGAGTGTGTGTATATCTGTGTATGGGTATACATAGACAGAGGGCACAGGACCAGTTGAATAGGAAGGGATGATACTTAAAAGGTCAAATTGAGAGGTGAGAGAGGAATATAATGAGAGGAGATGGGGAGAGACAGAATGGGGTAAATTATCTCATATAAAAGAGGCAAAGGCAAAAGGAAATAACTCAACCTTACTCCCACTGAATTTGGCTTAGGGAGGGAATGCCATACACACTAAATAGGGTTTCTCGCCCTACAGGAGAGCAGGGGGGAGAGGGATGAGAGGGGGGATGATGGAGGGGAGGGCAGGTTGGGGCAGGAGGGGAGTTGGAAGGACACACTTTTGAAAAGGGACAGGGTCAAAGTAGAGAATTGAATAAGTGGGGGCTTGGGACAGGATGGAGGGAAATATAGTCAGTCTTTCACAATATATCCACTATGGAAATATTTTCCATAGGTACACATGTACAACCTATATTGAACGCTTATCTTCCCAGTAAGGGTGGGTGACAAGGGAGGAAGGGAAAGAATCTGGAATTAAAAGTTTTATAATCAAATGTTTAAAAATATATTATTTTTTTAAATGCAACTGGAAAATAAGATATATAGGCACTGGGGCATAGAGAGTCATCTTGCCCTACTGGAAAGTCAGAGGGGGGATGGGGGAGTATATAGGAGAGATAAGATTGGGGGAGGGGGTATATAGTAGGAGCACTATTTTGGGGTGGTGGGTAGGGGAAAGATGGGGAGAAAATTTATAACTCAAAATCTTGTGGAAATGATGTAAACTAAAAATAAACATAAAATTTAATTTAAAAAAATGAACAAGAATGTGAAGAAGCAGAGGGATTTCTAGACGGAATCATGAAGGGTGGAAGGATGTCAGAGAGAAGAGAAAGAAAAGCATCTGTATTTCAGAAATGAGATAATGTTTGACTGTGCCCGGCACAGAGCAGGTGCTATAGAAATGCTTATTCCCTTCTCCCCCCCCCCCAAAGGTATAAGCTTTTTTCTGTGGGGGGTATTTGGTCCATCTGATGAGAAAACATCTGTTTATCCTCCAAGGAATAATGACATGGATTTCTGGAGGCTAAAAATTATCCAACCTACAATAAAAGAGACTGAGGCAAAAAAATATATATATATATATATATGTATATATATCAAGGGAAATCAATGGGGGGAAATGGAGGAAGGCAATCTAGCAGTGCCAGATCTCCAAGAGTGGTTATCATCAGAACAATGTGGTACTTGGTAAGAAGTAAGAGTTGTGAATCTGTGGAATAGGGTGGCACACAATACAAAGAAGTAAATGACCAAAGTTTCCTAGTTTTTGATGAACCCAAAGATCCAAGCTATCTGGGTGATAACATCATTTGGCAAAAACTGCTGGGAAAACTGGTAATCCCTCTAACAGAAACTAGGCACAGACCAACATCTCACACAATACCAAGGTCAATATGGGTGCATTATTTAAACATAAGGGTGATAGAAGAAAATTAGGGGAACATGGAAAAATGGCAGATCTATGGACAGGAAAAGAGTTGAGGACCAAACAAGAGAAAAATCATGGGAGATAAAATGGACAATTTTGATTAAACGAAATAAAAAGGGTTTGCACAAGCAAAACCAAAGTAGCTAACATTGAAGGAAAAACAAGAAACTATTGGGAAACTTTTACAGTAAGCTTCTTTGATAAAAATCTCATTTCGCAATTATATAAGGAATTGTGCCCAGTTTATGAGTCATTTCCCAGCTAATAAAAGGTAAATGCTATAAACAGTCAATTTTCAGAATAGTCATATGAAAAAAACGCTCTAAATCACTATTGATTAGAGAAATGAAAATTAAAACAACTCTGTAATACAACTTCATATGTGTCAAAAGACTACAAAATTTCATATACCCTTTGGCCCCAGGAATACCATTACTGGGTCTATATCCCAAAGAGATGAAAGGAAAAAGAACAATTGACAAAAATATTTATAGCAGCTCTTTTTGTGGTGGCAAAGAACAGATACCTAAAGGGATGCCTATCAATTAGCGAAGGGCTGAACAAGTCGTGGTGCATGATCGTGATGAAATACTATTATACTCTGAGAAATGGGGAAAGGGATGGTTTCAGAAAAACCTACAAATAGTCCTATGAATTGGCGGGAAGTGAAATGAGCAGAACCAGGAGAACACTGTATACCTTAACAGCAACATTGTAACAGTGACCAACTGTGAAAGACTTAGTTACTCCCATCAATTCGAGATCCACTTCCAAGGGACTTGATGAAAAATACTTTCCACCTCCAGAGAGAGAACCTAATGGACTCTGTAAAATGCAGCAGATCTTCCCTATTTTTTCCCTCACAAGACTAATGTGGAAATGTTTTATGTGACTTCACGTTTAAAAAAAAAAAATCCGTAGAATTGTTGCAGTGAATTAAAACAGGAGGAAACTACAAAGATTTTTAAAATTCACTCCTAATGATTTTTTATTTGGGGGGGGGGGGAATTAAGTGACTTAGCCAAGGTCACCTGGCTAGTAAGTGTTAAGTGCCTGAGGCCACATTTCAACTTGGGTCCTCCTGACTCCAGGCCAGTGCTCTATTCACTACACCATCTAGCTGCTCCTTTGTAATGATATTTGAGGGAAAGAAGCCATGAAAAGGTTGAATGAGAAAAATCGTTTAAAAATTGAGAAAGTGGTCATCCATTCTTTATATTATACAATTAACTAAAGTTGAAATAAACAGTTTTTCAAATGTGCGTTTGTAAAGCTCAATTTAAATGCATGGAAACAGCCCACCAAGCCCAATCAATCCATCCTAAGTCTTCCAAACAGCCGATCTAAAGGAGGCACGACAGGTCGATGGCTGGTAAAGGTGGAAGGGGTCATGGAACAGGCCTGGCCCCGCTTTCCCCAACTAATTCCCGGCTTTAAGGTTTCTACTGGTAGCAAAAGAAAAGATCCCACGAAAGATGGACAGTGAGCAGGACGCAGGGGCAGGGAAAGTCTGCGGGAGCTAATCCGAACATGGAGCGAAAAACTCCCAGCTTTTTCAGTCCCATCCTCGGTTCTCATTTACCACCATCTACCAGTCAGCAGCCATGAGTGACAAACTTCAGGGCCCTCCCGGGGCCAGGGGGCACCGCCCCTGCTGCCAAGCGCAGGTGGCACCAGGGGACCTGGCCTTCCACCGGACCCCCCCCAGCCTAGGTGCCCGGGCCCCCCCCCCCGCCCCCCCCCCCAGCGCGTGTCCCCGGGCCCCGCCCCCCAGGCCCCACCCCCAGCGCGTGTCCCCGGGCCCCGCCCCCCAGACCGTGCCCCCCAGCCTGGGCCGGAGGAGGCCCTCGGGGCAGGGCAGGTCCCTCCCCCTGCATCCCCCCCAACCCCCCTCTACCGGCTTCCGCTCAGTCCCACCCCTATCCCCCACACATCGCTGCTGCCGGGTGGAGGCGGCTACAAAGGTCAAAGGTCGGGGCCAAGGGCGCTCCCCCGTGAAGGTGGGGGGGGGGCAGTGTCCCCGTTTTAGAGGCCCAGGGCCGCGGGGCTCCCACCACGGGCCCAGTGCGGGGAAGTCTCAACCCAGCTGGGGAAACTGAGGCACGGGGCCGACCGCTAGCGCGCTGTGGGGAGGAAGGGGGTCCCCACCGGCCGCGCCCCTCACCTCCAGCAGACCTGGCCTCACCCAACGCCCAAACCTTTGTCGTCGGAGCCCAAGATGGCGGCCCAGGCCCGGAGCGGAGCAGAAGGCCTGCGGCGCATGCGCAGGGGGCTGCGTGGGCCTGCACAGGCGTGCGGAGGGCGAGGGCGGGGGCGGGGCGGAGGAGGAGGAGGAGCCTCCCCAGGGTCCTGATGCCGGCCTCCTGATCAGGGGCGCTGCCCAGAGCGGGAGAGCAGGGACGATGGAGCTAGGATCAAGGGGCAGAGCCCGAGGGCCAGCCCAGTTGTCCTGACTCCGAATCCAGACGGGCTGCCCCAAACCAGCCCCAGCCCATCCTGGCTCTCTCTCCTGCCTCCCTGCCTTTGCCCTGGCCGTGGAATGCAGGCGTCCTCCCTCTGCCTCTTCAAATCACTCCGCCAGCACAGCCACCAACGACTCAGCCGCTTCCTTTGTTTGTGCCAGCTTCTAACAGGGAACTTACTTTCTTTTTAATTTTTTAACATTTTTAAAGCTTTGAGTTACAAATTCTATACCTCCCCACCTCTCCCCAAGACACTGGCAACCAGACATGTATGGGGTTATACATCTACAATTATGTGAAACATTTCCACAGTGGTCTTTCTGTACAAGAAGACTTGGAAAGGCAAAGGGAAAAGCTAGCCTGCTTCAGAACTTTCAGAATTCAGTCACTGTCAGCTCTCTCTGGAGGAGGATTTTCTGCTTCATCCCAACTCCTTTGGGATCGTCCTGGATCATTGTATTCCTGAAAATAGCTAAGCCATTCACAATCCATTGCATGATATCATCACTGTGTAAACTGCTGTGCTGGTCCTGTACTTCACTCTGCACCAGCTCATGTAAATCTTTGCAGGTTTTTCTGAATTCATCCTGCTTGTCATTTCTCACAGCACAATAATATTCCATCACTATCATATACCGCATTCATTGTTCAGCTTTTCCCCAAGTGATGGACATCCTTTCAGTTAACAATTCTTAGCCACCACAAAAAGAGCTGCTACAAATATTTTTTGTACAAATAAATCCTTTTCCCTTTATGATCTCTTTGGGACATAGATCTACCCAGCAGTGGTATTGCTGGACCAAAGGGTATGCACAGTTTCATAGCCCTTTGGGCATAGATTCAAATTGCTCTCCAGAATGATTGATCAGTTCACAAATCTACTAACAATGCATTAGTGTCCCAATTGGAACTTACTTTCTAATGTGTGGGGGAGGGTGGGAAGACAGAAATAGCTTTGTAAATAAGTATATACAGTCAGTTATAAATTGGATATTAAGCAATTACATGCCAAACACCAAACTGAGCCCTTTTGGTTTGATACAAACCAAAAACATCTCTGCCCTTGAGGATACAACATAAGCATAAAATGGGGGGAAAAGACTCTAGCAAAGCACAGAATCAAAGTTCTAGAATTGGAAGAAACTTGGGGGCCATTAAGTCCTAGTCTCCTTATTTTACAGAGGAGGAAACTGAGGCCCAGAGAGAGCAAGTGACTTGCTAAAGGCTATACGTAGTAGGGGGGTAGGCAGCACAGTGCTGGACTGAGAGCCACAGGACCCAAGTTCCAGTCTAACTTCAGACACTTGTTGGCTGTGTGACTGGACAGTCACTGAACTCTTCCCCCATCCTCCCCCCCGCCCCGTCTGCAAAACGATTCCCCATCTAGAAAGCAGGGATGCCGATAACACCTGCCTCGTAGGGCTGCTTCAAGGAGCCAATGAGGTAAGGAGTGTGCAGCTCTTTGCAAAGCTTTGCAGAGTGCTTTCTGTGCTAGCCCATGCTAGTGGCTATTACTGAAGATCAACTGCAGGGGAGCTTACTCCAGCCCCCTCTTCTTTTGTCTAGCTCCATCACCAATGAGTCAGGAAGACTCCTCTTCCTGGGTTCAAATTGAACCTGGACAGGGGTTTTCCTGGCAGAAATACTGGAGTGGTTTGCAATTTCCTTCCGCACCTCACTTTTACAGGTAAGCAAACACGCAAACAGGGCTAAGTGACTTACCCAGGATCACACAGCTAGTAAATGTCCAAGGATTTCAGGAAGAACTCAAGAGTGAGAGTTGTCCCAGAGGGGGAGGGGGCCATTTCCCCCTCATCATTCCTCCTCATCATTCATGTTCCATCGAAGGTTGTCATAGTATGTCTTACTATGTCTTAGTATGGCTTCTCTTTTGCTTACTGATTGGACACAGTCCCTTCCAACTATCAAATTGGTGTTAAAATCTGGAGCTAGCCCCTTGTAACAGGATTACCATAAAAATGGGCTCCCTTCTTGGTGAAGTTCAGAAGCCTAAGAGGCATCCCTGGCCAAGCCAGGAGTGTGAACACCTGCCTTCAACATGACCAATACAATGGAGGACTAGACATTTTCCAAACCTCAACTTTTCAGACCTCACCACATAAGAACTGGGGACAAGAATACAAGCTCCCTCAGCGCCCCATTCCCTGCTGTCCCAATAGACCTGGGGGCTTGTGTTCCCACATCCACTCAACTAGTCCCTGGCCTGCTTCTCCAGTCTCTGCCACACACCCTCCCACACCATTCTGAAGCAACAGACTTCAACTGGTGCCCCCCCTTCTCCTCCTTGCGCCCTAGAGGTGGGGGTGCAAGAAAGCAGGAAGCTGGCTCAACCTGGGGTGACCACCCTGTAGCATGTTGCTACAGAGGTGCTCATCCAGAGACCTAAGGAACCAAGAGAATGGGGACAGAAGCTGGTCTGTGGGGGCCTCCACCAGCATGGAGGAAAGGCAGCTGGCATCCAGCTGAGCCCCCTTCTGTGCCTCCACAGGATGTCACTGGGGGCAGAAAGTAGATGGCCCAATGTGAGGTGAGACATCTTTAAGGTCTAGGCTTTGGGGGAGACATCCAAAGGGAAGGAGTTCAAAAGAAAACAGGGACAATTAAAGAAAAAGGAGAGAAGGCCGACCTTACTAATAGAGACCATAAGAAACAGTGAAGATATTAACAACAGCTGGGAATACATATCACCTTCAGATCAGGGAAAAGAGTCCTGACATCGACAAACATGACAACATATAGGAAAATTAATCAACACCTGAAAAGGCAGAGGCCCCTGGGGATTTCCAAGAGAGCATGGAACCACAGCACGCTGCTCCCGAATGGGTGGAGGAATAAGAATCATGAAAGCAGAATTCATGGACTGCACAGTGGGAATAATGGCAGAAGAGAAACGCCTGCATCCATGGTGTCAAATCTCCCAAAGAAACCAAGAGAGAACTTGATTGTGGATAGAAATTCACAGAACTGAAGGACAACTCAGGGGAAGGGGGGGGGGAGAACAGTCCTCTTAAAAGAACACAGGAACAGGGGCAGTTAAGTGGTGAAGTGAATACAGCGCCAGCCCTGGAGTCAGGAGGACCCGAGTTCAAATTTGACCTCAGACACTTAACACTTACTAGCTGTGTGACCTTGGGCAAGTCACTTAACCATAATTGCCCTGCCCTCCCTCCTCCAAAACGAACAAACAAAAAGAACATGGGAGCTCTAGGAAAGCAAAACTAGTCCATCCTGAAGACAGGACACAGAGACAAGTCCAGGATAAAGGACGCGTTCCTGGGCACCATAATGTGAGAAATGAAACGGTCTTGTTTACACATGTGTTCGCATGCGGAGAGGAAGGGCGGTTGGGAGTTGGTCTGGTTCTGCCTCTCTCTGTATCTCTAGCACTTAGCACAGTTCCTGGCACACAGGAGGTGGGGGTAGCTGGTCCTTGGTTTTCGAAGAAGACCAATGACATCTTGGGGTGACATGTTTTTTTCTTTTTGGAGGGCAGTTGGGGTTAAGTGACTAGCCCAAGGTCACAGCTAGTTTTCGTATTAAGTGTCTGAGGCCAGATTTGAACCCAGGTCCTCCTGATTCCAGGGCCAGTGTGCTATTCACTGTGCCACCTAGCTGCCCCTTGGGGTGACATCTTGACTTGCTCATGAATTGGATTTAAGTAGCGGCACAAAGCCATCGGCCTCATTCTCTTTTCCAGAGTCACTGAAGTGCAGTGACAAGACAAAAGTCAGGCTGACTGTTGGACCTTGGTGTCTCAGATGTCTGACCAAGTTCTAAGCCTCCTCAGCACCTGCTTCAGCTTTCACGGTCATTGGAACAAATTGTTCTCATCCTCCCATTCCGCCCAGGGCTGTCTTCACATGCTTGGGGGACGTACCCCCTAACTCACCCATGGGTTTGAGGACTGTACATAGTACATATGCACACAGTAAGTGCACAATAAATGCTTGTCAATTTGATTTAACAAACACAGCAACCAAGAAACCACAAAGAACAAAATAAATTATGCTAGGAAAAAAACTAGACAAGGAAAGATCCCCATGGGGTTAAAAACAACCACCCAAGGGACCATTGGGGGCTTGCTTTCTAAAAGTCCATGAAGAGACAAGGCTGAAAGGAGAGTTAAACTGGAAGAATGGATGGAGGAGGAGGAGGCCACCACCATGGAGTAGATGGTCCACTCCATTGCGGGACGGATGGTGCATTGTTGGGAAGGAAGAAGAGAGAGGGGAATGTAGAACATGCCCCCATCCAGTCAATGTCATACAATGAAGAGAAAATGGCTCCCTCGATCTATCAGGAAGAAGGGGGCTTACAGGACCACAGCCAGGGGACAGAAGCTGGAGGAAGGGAAGGAAATCTCAGCCAGCTAGTCTGAGGGGATGCCTGGATAACCCAGACAGCATTGAAGAGAAGGGTAATGGGGGAACGGGGCAGGAGCACATGGACCCCTGACAAATGGGGGGGAAGGATGGTGGGAAGGGCAAGGGGATGGTCATGAGCCGCACCGTGAGAGACAAGGAATGTATCTACCGTGGGACACTACTTCTATCCACAGTGGACAGAGAGCTAAGCCTGGTCAGGAAGAGCCGAGTTCAAATTAGCCTCAGACACATCCTAGCTGGGTGATTCCAGGGAAGTTTCTTCACCTTTCTGCCTCAGTTTCCTCATAAGTGGAGATCATAATAGCACCTGCCTCTCAGGGTTGTTGTGAGGATGGAATGGGATAACATTTGCAAATTACTAGCAAACTTAAGGTGCCATATAAAAGCTGGCTATTCTTTAGAAGAGGGAAGTCCCAACAGGCATCTTAAAAGTTTTAATTCTGGGGCGGCCAGGTGTCAAAGTGAGTGAGAGCGCAGGCCCCAGAGTGGGGAGACCTGGGATCAGTATCCAGCCTCAGATACTCAGCACCCACACAAAAATAACTGGCCGTGTAACCTTGAGCAAGTTACTTAACCCTGATTGCTTTAAAAAAAAGTTTTAATTCTGTGGAGAATACAGATCAAAGAATAAATCCATGTAAGAGCTGTGCCTCAAAGAATAAGAGTCTGGAACAGACGAAAAGGAAGAGAAAGAATGAAGAGAGAAAGTCCTTTTTAGAAAAAAGGGGGAATAGGGGGAAATGAACAGACTGAAGGGAGAAGAGGGATTTTCTCCACTATGGGGGGAGAGGAGAATTAAGAAAAAGGAATGAATAAATGACACAAAATGCCCAAACCAGAGAAATGGTGATAAAAGGGGGTGGGGGAGGGGCAGACTTGGGGAGGGCCTGTGGGCACAGGGTGGCCCTAGAGTAGATGTGCATGAAAGGCCAGGGGTCCCACCGCACAGAGGGCACAGAAATTTGTCACCACCCAAACCCTAGTCGTACTTACAGCAGACAGTGGGCCAAGGCTCTCCCTGGGATTTCTCAGGAAAGCCCTTCCCTTCTTGGGGCTCAGCTCCCTCCCTAGAAAGAAGGGATGAGATGCAGCGGATGGGAGAGCCCCTCCCTGGGCCAACTTTGGGGAAGGGGAGGGTCCTTAATCCCTACAATCCTCCTCCCAGCCCACGGGCCCATCAGGAGAGGAGAGAAGCACCTGGCGGACCCAGGGAGCCTGCTCCAGCTCAGCAGGGCCTTCCCAGGCTCCCATGGGGCATGAAGGGAAGAGGGGAGAGGGGCGTCATTATTCTGAGGATGCCCAGGTGTGTGCCCACCCGTGGGAGGGAAGGTGGCCGCATCACACCACCGTCCTCCTATGACTAACATCCAAGAAAGTGCAGAAAGCACTCCTCCTACACACTGGGAAACCGAGGCTCCCACAGGGAAGGGCCCTGCCCCTGTAAGCCTGGGTCCCCTTCTACGCACAAGCCCCTTTCAAACACCTTTCCAATTCGAGTCCACAAAAGCACACTGAGAGCCTGCCCAGTGGGACACTGGCAGGGGCTCCAGGTTTTACCAAGTGGGGAAAGGGAGGAGGGGCCTGAATGCAAATAACCCTGGTGGGTGGGCAGAGAGGGGGGAGAAAGGGTCTGGGAGAGAAGGGGGTGGTAGGGAGAGATGGCCTGGGGAACGAGAAGGGGAAGAATCCTGGAATGGAGGGCAAGGACCTTGGTCAAGTTCCACGGGCCCAAAGCCACAGAAAAAGGTCAAGATGCCAGGCTTCAGCCTGATTCAACAAGCAGGCAGGGTCCTCAGCTTCTGTAATGCTGAGGAAGAAGAGAACCCCTGGCAGCCCCTCACAAAGTAGGGTTAGGAAAAGGGGTGGAGTATGTGAGCCCCCCAAGGTCAAAGAGTGTGCTGGCAGTCACGCCCCTACCCCCCCACACACACACACACTTTCTCTGGCTCTTTGTCTCTCTCTGTCTCTCTTTGTCTCTCTGTCTCTCTGTCTCTGTCTCTCTTTGTGTCTCTCTGTCTCTGTCTCTCTGTCTCTCTATCTCTGTCTCTTTGTTTCTGTCTCTCTCTCTCTCATTGTCAAGTGAGCTCACTTCTGCTGACCCTAGACCCCCAATTCCTCTACATCACAGGCCCTAGGGGCAGTCTGGGGAAACCTTTGGACAGCTTCTCAAGAGTCTCTAGCCCGTGGAGCTGGTCAACAGTCATTCTTCCACCACCCAGCATCTGAAAGGCTCTCCTCTTCATGTCTGCCTCCTGGCTTTCTGCAGGTCCCAGCTCAAACCCCACCTTAATTCTAGTGTCTTCCTGGGAGGTGTCTTCACTGTGTTCTGACCAAATCAATTTTCCCCAGTAGACTGAAATCTCCTTAAACAGAGATTGTTTTTTGCCCTCCTTTGTATCCCCAGAGCTTGGCACAGGGTGATTGATTGTCCAGGTAAGAGGTAAGGGGGCCTGACGTCGGGTGGTCACCATGTGAGTGGACAGGGGCACACACCAGAGATGCTGGGAGCAAATCAGCTCCATAGGAGCTGGCCCTTGAGTAGCTCAGGGATGAAGGGACACATGGGGGTGAAGAAGACAGAAGAGACTAAGGTCAGGCCGAGGTTTGGAGCCTGGGGGCTGGAAGGATGGTGGTATCCCAGAAAGCAGTGGAGATGTCATTGCCACCAGGTGGCAGTGCCAGCCAAGGAATATATCGATCTTTAAAGGCCTCTAAAATGCATTTTGGTTGAATCAGTTAGCATTCAGTTGGCAGAGAGTATAGAGAGCTGAACTTGAAGGAGGATGACTTGAATTCAGATTCTGCCTCATACATTTACAAGATGTGCCAGTCAGGGCAAATCACTTTTGCTTATCTCAGTTTGCCCATCTGTAAGATGGGCATAATAATAGTACCAACCTTCCAGGGCTGTTTTGAGAATCAGATGAGAATCTTTTTTCAAAAAAGCTCCTTCCAAACCTTAATATGTTATATAAATGTTAGATATCATTGTTATTATTATTCTTACTAACATAACTATAATTCGTGGCTTTTTTGCTTCTTCTCATCCTGAGCATAACTAGGTAAGATTAGGAATGTCTCTGAAATGAAGTTCCTGCTCCCATTTGGGCAGACAAAGAAATCACCTTTGCCAGGTGTTCAAGGTGAGAGCCTCACTCCCTCCCTTCCCTTCCCTTCATCATAGGTGACCAGTCCCCTTTGTAATTTGATGTTCTTTTTCATGAAAATGTTAACACTGGTGAAGTTCACATCCTCCAGTGATTAAAAAAAGCAGCAAACCTGTGCAGAGTAACAAAATTCATTCATTCATTCGATAAGCACTTATTATGCACTTACTACATGCCTGACACTGTGCTGTGCACTGAGGTTAAAAAGAAACAGTGAAGCATCCCTTCCCTCTAGGAGCTTACATTCTAAGTTATTGTTTATAGATCGAGGTATTCTTAGTGCCCTTGATGGCCATTTTCTCTATTTCTGGGTGGCCTTACCAAGAATTCATCTAGTGACCAACCTCCATAGGTGTGCCTCTCCATGCTTGGAGCAGCACATGTAGTTTGTCCCCAGGATGGCCCTGGAAGCATGGGAGAGAGCCTGTTGGAGCTCAGACCCTGTGGCCAGAGCCAGAGCCTTCCAAGACTTGGTTACCTCCAAGGTATCAGAGGAGAATCCTTGTGGCTTCCAGAGCAGACATCTTAAACTAACAGAACTCATTATCTTCCCCTCCCAATCTCTCCCCCATTGTACCTTTCCAATTACTGTTGAGGGCACCCCCATCCTCCCAGTGTCTTAGGCTCTCATCCTAAAGTCTTCACTGGTTCTCCCCACCCAATCTGGTACCAAAGCCTGGCAATTTCACCTCTGCATCATCTTTTGTTAATTGCACCTCTGCTGCATCTCTGGTCAGTTGCAGCCCTGTAGACTCTGGTAGCATCTCTGGTCACTGTCTCTTCTGAAGCAACCCTTGTGCATTTCCCCTCTGAAACATCTCCTTGATTTCACATCTGCAGCATCTCTTGGGTAAGTCTCCTTCTTTTTTCTGATCCTGGTGCTGCACACCTGGACTATTACAATTGAAGTTGCAGGGTCTGCCCACTGACTTTCTCCCCACTCCAGTCCATCCTCTACTCAGCCACTAAAGTGTTTTTCCCAAAGTGCAGGGCCAGTCATGTTACCCTCCTACTTGGTAAATTCCCATGGCTCCCTGTGGCCTCCAGGATCAAATAGAGAATCCTGTCTTTGACTTTTAAAGCTTTCCATAACCTAGCAGCTTGCTACCTTTCTGGTCTTCTTATGCCTTATTCCCCTTCATGTTCCCTAAGATCCAGTGACTCCAGCCTTGTTACTTCTGCCCTTCAAATACCAATTCCATTTCTGGTTCTGACTGTTTCCCCAGTCCCCTGCGCCTGGACCTCTCTTCCTCTTCTTGGCCTCCCGGCTTCCTGAGGGTAAAATTCCACCTTCTACAAGAAGTCATCTCCTTAATACTAATGCCTTCTCTCTAAAATAATCCCCATTTGATCCTGCCATCTGCATGTTGCTCCCCCCATGAGACTAAGCTCCATGAAAGCAGGCTCTACCTTTTGCCTTTCTTTTATCTCCAGAGCTTAACACAGTACCTAGCACATAACAGGTACTTAATAAATGCTTGTTGACTAGAAGGTTTTCGGTGAAGTTCCCCAGATCTGCCCTGTTTAATATTTTTATCAGTGACATATCTAGCCTGCTCCTCAGATATGCAGAGGTCAGCATTGTGAGAGGCGTCGCTAAGCCAGGACATGAGTCAGATAAAGGTTGGATGTGTGATGGCTGCTGAGGGTCCTTCCATTTCTCCATTCTTCGATGCACTCTCCCCCGACACCTTCTGAATCTTTGGTGAGCTGGGAATTGAGGTCACCCAGCTTGGTTCAAATTGTGCCTAAAGTAAGAGGTAATAGTCTCTAAGAGATGACTTACAGGCTGTCTTCGAGGACCCTGAGTTCTTGCCTGGACTTTGATCCAGCAATCTCGACTATGCCGAGACTATTTGGACTTCCTCATTCTCAGCCGTGTTCCCAAGGGCTGAAGATATCACACACACGGCATTTCTTGACCCACAGTGCAGTCACTGAGCCAGATTCTTCATCAATAAAATGGAATTTCCTGCTTCGGTTTCTGTTTCTCAGCTATTTGATAAGGGGGTCATAAATTATTACCCATCAGCCAGGAGTGAAGGTTCATGCAGATAATTAGACCCGCCTTCGTCTTAGGTCATGTCTGTCTTGAAGGGGAGGGTGTGTGTGTGTGTGTGTGTGTGTGTGTGTGTGTGTGTGTGTGTGTG
>NW_027186377.1:996722-1019908 GCF_028583685.1 Petaurus breviceps papuanus
TGTGTGTGTGTGTGTGTGTGTGTGTGTGTGTGTGTGTGTGTGTGTGTATGTGTATATGCTCTGTGAATTAATGAGATTAGACTTTGGACTAGATAACTTCCAACCTTCCTTCCTACCTCAAGCTCAGAGCTGAGACTGAAGCCCTGAAAGCAGGTCCTGAGGCTTTTTGGAAGGCCACATATCAGCACCACAGGTGTCGACTAGGGAAAGGGGAGACACGGAGACCCTGAAATCCACTGGGCTCTTGAAGAGGAGGGGGAATCATGCTGTGGGCCCAGCCCTGAAAAACAAAGATGACTGAGAGTGTGGCCCATGGTAGGAGAAGCAGCCAGAGCCTGAGCCAGGGGACAGAGGACATTCATTTCCTGGGATCTAGCCCAGGAAGGAGGAGGGCCCCCTTTATAAGTCCTGGCTTAGGGACCAAGGGGATGGTTCTCCCCTCTGAAATCAATTAAATTGAGGTGGGACTAAAAGTCATAGAATGACATGGGAGAAGGCTGGATTAGGTGCCTCAAAGATCTGAGTTCCAATACTGCCTCAGATGGTGACTGCTTCTGTTATTTACTTTCTCTGGGCCTCAGTTTCCTCATTTGTAAAATGGGTGTCAAGCAAGCAAGCAAGTACTTTTTTTAAATTTTATTTTAGACTCAAACACCAGAACACAAATAGAGAATAGAGAAAAAAAAAACAAAAACATGTCATAAACTTAAATATTAGAACTTAAATACAAAGTAAGAAAGAAAAAAAGCATGTCATGTGCATGGCAGAACATGAGAGAGGACTCAAAACATGTAACAATAAATTTTAATTTCAAGAAAGCCTGTGTGATAAATAATACATGTTGTGTTGAGAGCTGGCCATCTTTTCTTGGCTTCCTTGGGAGTTTGCTTTTCTCTCTGCTGTGCACTTTTTTACTTGGCTCTTTTTCCCCCTCTCCCTCCCCCCGACCCAAGGCCACAATAGAGCTTAGATGTGTTTCTCCATAGCTATAGATATATACATGTACCTATACATATGTACATACATACGTACATAGATACATACTTTCTCAAACCTATTCTACTCCTGATCTTTGTTTTTATGTTTGTGCGTATCTCAGACTTTGTTTTAAAAAATGCTTTCTATTTCTCTTGGTTCTTATATGTCAAATCCTCTAAGTTCAGGATTTGTTTAAACTAAGTCTGAGAGTTTATCAAATGTCCATTTCTTTTTCATTCAGGATAATACTTAACTTTTCAGGGTATGATATTTTCAACTGGAGCCCCAAGCAGGTACTTTTTAAGGGTCTATCCTTCCCCAGGCTCTGTGCCAGGCACTAAGGGCAAAAGACAAAATGAAATCAGCCTTGCTCTTGGAGAGTGCGCATTCAGTCTGGGGAAGCAGCATCTATGTGAATATATATGAAAATCTTCCACAGAATTGCAGATTTTGAGAGTTGGAAAGACCCTTAGCTGCCATCTAACCCAAACCATCCAAGGCAGTAGCTGCTGGAGGGGAGGGGTTCAGGAAAACCCTCATGTCTTTCTCATCTACCCCCTGCCTCAACTTTACCCAAATGCAACACTCAGGGTGTGTCCCATGGATACTCTCCCTATCCCCCTTCAAGACCTTGCCTCCACTGTCCCCCCAGCTAGCATGCTGTGCCCATCCCTCTCTGCAAGTACCCCACCTTTCCTTCAAGGGCCTGCTTCCAGACACTTCGGACTCCAGGCATGACATCTCTCTAATTGGTCAGGAATTGGCCAGGCCCAGCCCCAGGCTTCAGGCATCATCTTTGGGTTGTGCTAAACTCAGTGGGTGTTGCTGGACTTGATGTTTTCAGCCCTGAGCTTTTTAATACTAATTCCACTGACATTTCCAGAGCCCTTTCAATTAGACAGATTCCCCAGAGTTTTCCTGGGAAAGGAGGGAATCCCCCAACACTCAGCTGCTGGTGGGCTACACAAACCCCAGGAGACAGAGTCAGATTCGGAGGGGCAGCACTGGGCCATTCCTCAATGCTGTTGGGACGTGGGAAAGTGTCTAGGTCTGACAGCAGCTGCCCAGTGCAGTTACCCAGGGCTGGCTGGGGGAAGTCCCAGCAGGGTGTTTTAGGTGCTTAATGACCCCACTCATCCAGAGCTGGGGAGTGCCAGAGTTTGGCTGGACCAGCCAATATGGGTCATGTTTGGTCAATCAGGGCTCTGGCTCCCTGAGTTCAGCAGGCCTTGGGACCCAGAACTGAAGCCTCTCTAGCCAGTAAGTGCCTTTGACTGGCACTGGCCAGTATCCTTTAGTCAAAAGAAAGTCACATCCTTCCTTGGTTGGGGATTGGAGGGTGGGGGTTACTTGAAACTTTTAGGTGGCTGAGGGCCACCTAGGGACCCCTTCCTTTCTTTTCTTCACCTTTGCTGGTAAAAATCTCTGAGTGTCTGAGCCCTCAAAGCTGTGAGATTGGTGTTAGAGTACCCAGGGTTCAAATCTGCCATTTCCAGTCACATGACATTGGGCAAGTGCCTGGGCCTCCCTGGGCCTGGCTCCTCATCTGTCCAAGGAGGGGCCTAGACAAGAGGAAGGTTCTCAGTGCACAATCTCCTGCTTTGGTAAGAGCTCCACAGCAGAGCACTCTATCCTTCTCTCACCTCCTCACAAACATCTTCTCTTCCCTCCT
Source organism: Petaurus breviceps papuanus (assembly GCF_028583685.1). Lineage (NCBI taxonomy): Eukaryota > Metazoa > Chordata > Mammalia > Diprotodontia > Petauridae > Petaurus > Petaurus breviceps. Next base: position 999,373 of record NW_027186377.1, read on the forward strand.
TAAGCCTCCAGAGGCTCCCACTGCCCCCACCCTCTCCCCCGACACCCCTGACAGCTCCTTCTCTCTGCATTCGCCTTCCTTTCTCCTTTACCTAGACAGCCCCTCAGCCTGGCCCATCCCCCCCTTCTTTCTCCTTCAGGAACTTGCTTTGGTTCTCTGCTGTGTCTGTTTGTCTGTCTGCTCTCCCTTGTGCCTGCCTCCACCTTGCTGCCTATGGACACGGACATGCTCAGGCCTTCAAAAGAAGACTTCCTGGGCCCTCCGGACACTGGCTCAGCCATCGCCTCAATGGTCACCCTCTGTCTCTCCTCCTTTCTGCTATCAGACCAGCATCCCCCTCTCCTCACCTCCCACTCACTCCTCAAGGCCCTGGGAATCCCAAGACTGCAGCTGCTCTCTGCCGGGGAAAGGCTTCTCCCTCTCCCTCCCCCTCCTATACTTCTCTCCCTTCCCCTTTCTCTCCCCCTCCTCCTCCCCTCCCCCTTCTCTCCTTCCTCCCTTTCCTCTTCCCCTCCTCCTCCCCTCTTGATCTCTCCCTCCTGCTGACAGCTCTGCTGCTCTCACAAGGTTCTGTCATCTTTACTCTCTTGTCCCCTGGCCACTTGGCAGGGCTGGGGTTTTCTCCTCTCTGTCTACACCTTCTGCTTCCCCCCAGTATCATTTCAACACGACTCCCCAGTCTGCACATCTAGTCCTAATCTCTATCCTGAGTGAATCTATTAGCAAAGTGCCCCCATGTGCGGCCCTGGGGATGCCCTCATGGAGCTTCCCTTCCATCATGTAGGAAATGAGATTTTCCATCTGTAAAATGCTGTGTTATTGGAATGTACATTGTTTAAAAAGATCCGAGGCAAAGGCAAGCACAGAAAGATTTGGGAGCTTAGAGGGATTTCTAGGGAAGGTGTCCATCTTAGGGCCAGGACACAAGCTCTCCTTGCACGGGGATGTGGACTTTCAGCCCTTCTTTCACTCCCCCATGCTTGACTTGATGCTTGCACATAGTAGGTACTTAATAAATGTTTCTTGACTTGACTAGCTGTGTGAACTGGGGGAGTCCCTTCATCCCATGTGTGACTTCGGCTCATCTACCCGTGAATACCTTGTGGGGTTGCTGGGAGGAAAGTATTATTCACTTTGACAGTAATATTGAGGAAGGCCTCCATCACACAGATGGACCCCATGGGGCCATCTTACTGGAGGGCAGGCCAGTATGGGCTGCAATCTGCCTTATTGGGGGGCTCCCAAATTAGGGAGTTCCCAGATCTCTGGGGTTGAGTTTTAAATTGTCAGAATTAAAGCCAGGGAGGTGAGCAGGGTGCTCAGCAGCTTGTCTCTGGCCTGGTCTTTAAGTGACCCCAGCCACACGCTTTGTCTTTCCCATCCTGGGTGGTGGCAGGAGAGACAGAGAGAAGGGCTGGAGATGGCAGGGCCGGATCACCCCACCCAGGACTCTCCTGCTCCCTTCTGCCTCAGGGCGGCCCCACCATAAAGAACAGGTGGGAGCAGGGCAGGAGGTGGAGGGCAAAGGGCAGCTGCTTGGCCTGACCACTTGAGCATGTTTACTGACTATCTGACAAACCCAATTGATCTTTTTTTCAAAGAGGTCAGCTTGCTGGGCTGCTGTGCCTTGTTTCCTCACACTCGGCAGTCAGCTCTTCCTCAGCTATTAATTACTCACTAGATCTGACTAAGATAGGCTCAGAAAATGCAGCTGTGGGGTTTTTTGTGGGGGGGGGGGAGGGTTGGCAGCTGAGAAGAAATTGGGCTTTGAGTTAGGGTTCCGAGGAATAAGGCCCTTTCTTTGATGGGGTGACCCCCCCTCCTGTCCCCTGCTCCCACCCCTCTGCACAGCCTAGTGCCCTGAATGCTTAGCCAGCTTGAGGGACCCTCCCTCCAAGGTTGTCTGGGGCATTCCTGGTACGGGGCCACCCACATCTCTCTGAGGACTCCCTACCTAGCAGGGTGGCTCAGCTCTCTTTGGAATGCTTCTGATTGTTAGGAAATATTCCCTTCCACCAAGCCCCAGCTCTCTGTAACTTTAACCCAGCCTGCCTCGGTTTATCCTTGGGGCTAGGCAGAGTAAATCTCATCCCATTTCTATCACCAAGCTCTGCAGCTTCTTACGTCACAGACAGGGCCCAGCCAAAGAACAGGCATTGGTAGGTTCTCCGTAAGGCCCAAGGGACTGCCATGAGTGCAGTAGAGACCACTGGGGAAAGAGTAAAGTGCCTGGCCTTCCCCACCACCATCATTGACCCGACAATAAAGTCAGTCACTCATCATCATCGATTAGGCACCAATGGTGTGCAAGGCATTGGAGGGGAGGGTACAAAGGCATCCATCATTCAAAAGGCATTTATTAAGTATCTGCTGGATGCTTGGCATGGTGCTAGGCACTGGGGTGAAAATGAAACAGCCCCTGCTCTCAAGGAGCCGTATTCTACTGGGGAGATCACATGTGCCTCTGTAAGTGGGACACAAAATAAGCAAGAGGTCATCAGGGCCAGGGAAAGGTCTCGTTCATGAATCAGTGCTGGAGGGGTGAGGGATTCTGGAAAGGGGAGCAGAGAGGAGTCCAGGGGCCTTCTAAACATGGTGCAAGGCAAGCACAAAAGCACGGTGGTGGGAGTTTGAAGGGAGGGGAGTGGCGCACAGACAACTGGCAGGAGAATGTGAGGACCTTTGGAATGTGGAATGAGAATGAGACGGTGGCATTGGCCAGGTTGGGTAGAGTTAAATGCAAAAAACCCACCAAAAAAAACACCAAACTGCATATTTGATCCTTGAGGCAAGAGAGATCCACCAGGCTCCTCATTGAGGAGGACAGTATGACAGGGAAGGGTGGGGAAAAGCCTTTATAAAGCCCCTGCTATGTGCCACCTGTTCACTGAATGGGCATCACCTCACTCTAAGTGACAACCTGCCAAGGCTTTAGCCCACAAGGGCCAGGGTGTCCCAGTGTATCCGGGGCCTTCTCCAGTTGTCCTGATCTATGTTTGGCCACTGGACCCAGATGGCTCTGGAGGAGACAGTGAGGCTGGAGAACTGGCACAGTCTCCCTCCCTCAAATCCAAGTGAACTGCAAGTCATGGCATCATCTCCCTGATGTTATGGTCCTGTCCAGGAACGAAGGACAAGCCCAGCAATGCAGCTGTGTGCCAGACACCATGGTAAGCACTCCTAAAGCATTGTTTCACTGGGTTCTCCAAACCAGCTGGGAAGTAGGTGCTGTCGCCATAAACCTGCCCAGCTTGTCTTACTAAGTTACCGGCCTCTCTGAATTCAGCCTGTGGAGGCGTCATTCCCAATCAATGCCTGTACTTGGATTAGAAGTGGTCTGAGTTAATTCAAGACAACCCCCCCACACACACACACAGCAGACCATGAGACCCCAACAGAGGGAAGTGAGTGAAGCAGAGGACAATTATACAAGGGCAGCAATAGCATAAAGGCAGACAGAGCTGGGGTGAGGCTCAGACCTCAATAGGAGAAGAGCATTTAATAAAGTCTAGAACTATTGTAATGGGGAAAGACACAGACCCAGTGAGAGTCGGTTTAACAGCCTCAGGACTGACTGTGAGGCCGGCTGAAAGTGGCCCTGCAGGGCCTGACGCTCCCTCGGCCCCTTTGGTTGAACCTTTACAGCAATGACCTAGAGAAAGGCCCAGGCAGCACAGGGCCCAACAAGGCTGGGCCACAGCTGACACTGGGTGACCTCAGCCTCCCAAGTCTGAAGAGAACAACAAATCTAGCAACATTTAAGAGGGACCGAGGTAAAGTCGTAAGCTTGGATAAATAAAAGTTGAGCATACAAGGAGAATGTGCTGGAAATGCATTTACTGATGTGCAGGGTCACAGGGAGGGAAAAACAGCAACCAGAAAGGCCTTCTAGAAACTGCGGCCAGGAACATTCCCAGGACTCACTGAAGGGAGCAGGGTTTGAGGCCGGTTCCTCTCTCCAAATCCAGACTTTTTCCAACCCAGAAAAGTCTTTCTTTAAAAAGTAAGATGCTGGGGCAGCTCAGTGGCACAGTGAATAGATCACCAACCCTGCAGTCAGGAGGACCTGAGTTCAAATCCAGCCGCAGACACTTAATACTTACTAGCTGTGTGACCTTGGGGAAGTCACTTAACTCCAATTGCCCTGCCTTCCCCTTCCCCCCAATGGTGCCTTTATTCTCAGTTGGGGCAGCTAAGAGGTGCCCCTGAGTGACAGAGGCCGGGATAAAGGTCAGAAGAAGCTCTGCAGGGTGCCAAGAGGCAGACTGAGTTCAGTGACTCATCTCTCAGAGGCCAAGGCTCCTGAAGGCTTGGTAAGCAAGCCTTCTGCCAGGCAGTGAGATGTAGGGGAAAGGGTGGAGAAGCACCCCCACGGGGTGCAGCAGCTCTGCCCCCTCCCCCACGGGGTGCAGCAGCTCTGCCCCCTCCCCCACTGGGGTGCAGCTGCTCTGGCCCCCCCACTGGGGGTGTAATAGCTCTTCCCCCTCCCCCACTGGGGGTGCAATAGCTCTGCCCCCTCCTCCACTGGGGTGCAGCAGGGCTGCGTTGTCTCCTTTAGGGGAGCCCTTCTCTTGGGCCCAATGCATCCCCTCTCCACGCTTCTAACCAGGCTCAGGGATTCTGGCAGGAGCTAAAGGCACACCCCAGGGGGCCTTCGGGGAACCCCAGGGGCAGGAGCTGGAGTGATTCTTACCCACTGAGATGGTGAGCTGCCCTACATCACATGCTGGGGCTGGGAATTGGAGGCTGTCACTAGCTGTGTGACCTCCGGCTAGGCCTCAGTTCTCCCTAGGCCTTGTTCCCTCCCCACCATGATGAAGGGCAGCTGGGTGGCTAAGTGGTTAGAGGGATGGGCCTAGAGGAGAGCCCGGAAGAGTCATCTCTCTGAGTTCAAATCCAGCCTCAGACTTCCCAGCTGTGTGACCCTGGGCAAGCCCCTTCACAGTGTCTGCCTCAGTCTCCTCATCTGTCAAATGCTCTGGAGAAGGAGATGGCAAACACTTTTATGTCTGCCAAGAAAACCCCAAAGGGGGTCACAGAGAGTCAGACACAACTGGACGAGAACCACAAAATGAGGGGGCCGGCCTTTCCGGCCCCTGAGGTCCCTTCCCCTTCTGAATGCTAGGACAAGGCAGCAGGGCTCCCATGGGAAGGCAGTGAGCAAATGCCCTCCCAAGCAGACAGCCCCCGTGTAGAGGGCGCTGAGTGGGGGGGGGTCACCTCCAGGTGGCATCCAGTCCAGGGACACTCCCTTTTCATTGGGATTGGCCAAATGTGGGGGGAGGGAAGAGGAGGCCAGGGTGGTGGTGTGGAGAGCGGAGGGAAGAAGCCTCCTGGCCCTGGAGTCGGGGCCTCTGACCTCAGCCTCAGCGCAGTCACTTGCCTCCGTTGGCCCCATCCGCTCTTTCTGAGCTTGTTACCTGAGGGATTCTGATTCGATCTCTGAGCTTTCTTCTGACTTCTCATGACCTTCTACACACAGAGCCAGGTGTTGATTTCTATGACATGCCTTCCTTAGCTATCTAATGAGGTAGGGTTTTTAAAAATGCTCAGCACAGTTCTGGCACATCCCCCTTACCAGTCACCACTGTGGGCTTCTGAGTTTCCCACCAGGCACAATGCCCGACTGTTTTAAACACAGTTTACCGTATGATGATTCCCTTAGCTGATGCCATATGCTGCCATTTGGGCACAACTATGAAATATCTGGTGGTTGGGGGCTCCAAAAGGAAGGCAACATGATAAAGAGTTGAAGCAATTAATAGTTTTGTTAAAGCAGCAGGATACAAACTAATCCTACACGATCCATCAGCCTACCTGTGTTTTACTGACCAAACCCAGGAGGGAGACCTAGAAAAAGAAACTCCATTCGAAATAACTACACGGTGCAGATCCCGATACATATAGGACTTTTAAAAAAATGTATAAAACACCATGGAATAAAGGAAAAGTTTATCAGAGAGATATATGTTGTTAGTTCCTGGGCTATATCAATGTCAAAAATAAGCATAACAGTGTGGTAAATAACCACACTGAAATGAATGTATAGATTTGTGTGTAAACCAGTCAGATCACCATCACTTGCGATAATCAAAGCCCAATACAAAGCATATCAAAGAATGAGAAGGAAGGAATTTTTAAAAGTCAGCATGAAAGGGGGCCTTTCAGTGCACTGTGTTGTGAAGGAGACATCAAGACAATTTAATAAGGACTAAAAATCAAAAAGCCTATTAGTGGAACAATCTGGATCAGTGAGTTCCAGAATTTGATGAGCCCCAGGCCAGAGCCACCTGGGAAGGATTTCCTCATGGACCAGAGAGCTGTTGTGCCTCTATCAGCTTTAGAGCATCTTTCATTCACTGCCTCAAAACAATGTAGAGGACACTGTGAGATACCTTTCATGCCTATGGTTATCTGCAAGCCCATGACACAGCCCTCATGGACTGGATCAGGGGGTAGAAGGAATGAAGACACAGAAGAATGCTGCTAATTACCACTGAGAGCAAAGCAAACTAGAGTAACTGAGAATTGTATCTGCCTTGTATCTGCCAGACTGATAATGATATTAAGACATGCCAGGTACGTGGGCAGCCCGTCAGATTGGGAGTGGCTCCACCCTCACTGCCAAACTATGAGAAATGGTACTCAAACCCCACCAACCATGCCCCTGCTGTGACCCAACCCTTCCCACTCCTGAACATCGTGCCACGTCTCTAACTGCATTCTAAAACAGGAATTATCAGAACCATCTGGGATTGGCGGTAAGAAACAGAAAGGCAGGTCAGTGGGATGAATTAGGCACGCCAGACTCCGTAGGAAGTGACCTGAGTGATGTATGCTAACTATACTGACGTAGAGGATGTTTTCCTTTACATTTTCATGGGTGGGCCATAGGTTGTGCAGATCTGTACTATATGATAAACCAAAAGATCCAAGCCTTTGAAACAAAAACCCATTATTTGACAAAAACTGCTGGGAAAACTAGAAAACAATATGGCAGAAACTGGGTCCAGGGATGGGGAGCCTGGGGCCTCGAGGCCACATGTGGATCTTGAGGTCCTCAAGTGTAGCCCTTCAATTGAATCCAAATTTCATAGAACATAGGCCAACATCTCATACCATACAACAAGATAAGGTCAAAATGGCACATGACTGAACATGCCCTTTGATCCAACAGTACCACTGCTCGGTCTGTATCCCAAAGACAGCCCAAAAAGGAGAAAAGCACCTTTTTGTGGTGACTAAGAATTGGAGATCAAAGGAATACCATCAACTGGGGGAATGCCTGAACAAGTTGTTCAATCATAATTGTAGTGGGACATCGTTGTGCCATAAGAGATGACTTCAGAAAAACCTGGAAAGACTTACATGAACTGATACAGGCAGAACCCTGTACACGGTAACAGCAATATTGTTCGATGAAGAACTCTGAATGACTTAGCTATTCTATACATTGATCCAAGACGATCCCAAGGGGCTCATGGGGCAAACAATCCCCCTCCAGAGAAAGAACTGATATTGATTGAATTCAGACTGAAGCAAGACATTTTTCATTTTCTCTCATTTTTTTTCATTTATTTGAGTCTTGCACAAAATGACCAATATGGAAATGTTTTACATAATTACACATGTATAACCTATATCTGATTACTTACTGTCTAAGGAAGAGCAGGAATGATAGCATTTTGATTAAGTGTTTTTTAAAAAATTGTCTTAATATGTAATTGGGGGGAAAATAATCCATTAAAATAAGAACAGAGGGAAAGCATGATCTGCTCTGTAAGGAACAAGCCTAGCAAGCATGCACTGAGTGCCAGGGACCGGTTTTACAAAGTCAAACTCCAAATGGTCCCTGTCCTCAAGGCGGGGAAACAAAATATGCTGACACATGTGTCTTGGCACAAATTGTGTATCTGAATGTGCTGGATTATCAGAGAATTGTGGGAGACCATATAGGAGGGGACAGAGAATGAAGGAAGGAAGGAGACCAGGAGAAGAGCCCATCCTAACTTCTGCAACATAAATGGAACCAGAGGAAAGGGGCGTCCCTATGTCAGCAGAGTGACTTTGAGAAGGTCTCTGCCATTTGGACCTCACCTTCCTCATCTGTAAAATGGGAACAGTATGAGTTAGGCTGCACACCTCAGAGGGTGCTTGTGAAGAGAACACTTTGTTAGGCTTATTATCCCATGGACAGATAAATGATTGTCTGTATTCTAGGTTCATGCCTCAGTGGGTCTGACCTCAAAGTGCTGCTGGAATCTGCTGGATTCACTGAGGGTGTGAGGGAGAGCTGGAGGAAGCCTAGAGAAAATCCAACCCAATCTCGCCATTTCACAGAAGATGAAATTAAGGCTTCACCATAGGAATAAAGGCTTCTGCCCAGTCACCAGGGAGTAGAAACAGGGTCTGAGCTCTGGGGACCTGCCCCTGAGTCCTGCGGATCCACTTGTCCCAGGTTTGTCTTAGCCTCCCCCCTCTCCCCACCATCACAGATTCATTGGGAGTCTCCAAAGGTCCAGAGACCTGCCTGTCTTCACTATGGGTCCCGCGATGAGCATTTAGGCTGTGACAGAAGGGCTCCACGCTACCACCTTCCCAGAGGGTCTCCCTCAGCCACTTGGCTGAAGTCTGAGGAGTTCACAATGTCTGCCCCTAAACGCACGCCTCTGAGGGCCCCCAGGCACCAGAAGGCTGAACTTCTGCCACTGCCCCTGGACTTTCTGCATCCATGATCTTCCCTTTAATGAGGCTGAGGCGTTCTTTTATTCACTCAGGGAGGAAGGAGGAGGGAGGGGAGGAGGAGAGTCTCCGTTTCTTGAGCACTTGGGGTTCCCAGAGCACTCTCCCTATGATGATCCTGGGCAGTGGTAGGGCCAGGGCTGTTATTCACATTTGACAGAGGAGGGGACTGAGGCTCACAGCAGGTAAAGTGGTAGCTAGTATTTGATCCTGGGTGTCCCGAGTCTGAAGTCCAGGGCCCTTTGCGTTCTGCTCGTAGACCAGAGCTCAGAGAGCAAGGCCGGCCTGCCTGGCCCAGAGCTGGGCTGTAGGACAGTCTGCTCTGTGTTTGTTTCCTCTTCCACAACCCACCCTCAGCAAACCTTCCAAAGGTGTGTGTGTGTGTGAGCAGGCTGGCCGGCCTTGTCAGGAATGGAGCTGACCACAGCAGTGCCGGGAAGTCCGGTCGCTCGACCAGGCTGGCTGGGCCTGGTCATCACCACCAAACTGGGGATCCTCCCCCTTTCCTCTCCCTGCTGCCCCACCTTCTCAAGGAGCCCCAAGTCCCTGGGATTGTCCCGTGGATCCCCAGCGACTGCCAGAAATGCCGGGCCTTCATGGTAGGGGTGACTGCCATGTCGAGAAACATGCAGGCCGAGAAATCTTTGTTTGTTTCAACCTTTGCCCAGTGCTATCACCAGACAGCTGTGTGGCAGGCAGGGGTGTCAGTGAATCGGGGCCTGAGGAGCAAAGAGCGTTGTTCTTTAGGCAGGGAGTTCTATGGAACTCCCAGGTAAGGGAAGGCCCTTTGCCAGTTCAGGTTAACATCCTCTCTGTGGCTTCATAATCTTCACTTACAGAATTCCGAGATCAATAAGAGGGCTTCTCGGACCTTGGCGGCTCCAGGACAGCCACTATCATTGTACCTCCCCCCCCCCCAACAAACGACAAACAGCGGTGCCAGCCTCAGCCCTGCCAGCCTCAGCCCTGCCAGCCTCGGCCCTGCCAGCCTCAGCCAGCCTCAGCTCTGCCAGCCTCGGCTCTGCCAGCCTCAGCCAGCCTTGGCCTCACTGGCCTCGGGCTTGGGAAGTCCCCAGGCTCGCTGCTCGGGGAGGGACTGGGGCCCGTCCTGGGCATTCTCCTCCAATTTCTTCTTCTCATTGAAGGAATCAGGGAATCCTAAGATTTCAGAGTTGGAGGAGACCTGGCAGGCCTTCTAGGTCATCCTGTGCAAGTCACACTCCCTGTCCCTCAGTTTCCTCATCAGTAAAATGACATGGTTGGGCTGGATGGCAGTGGGAGAGAAAGCAGAGAGTTAGGGGTATGCTCTGGGGGAGACTGGCGGAGGAGATGAAGAAGGAGAGGCCAGAGGGGGAGGGAGAACCAGGACAGAGTGACAGACAAACAGAGAGGCAGACAGACAGACAGGCAGGCAGGCAAATGTCTGATGGAGGAGAGGGTGATCCACTGCCAGGCAGGGAGCACAGGGGAAGAGAAGGCAGGAGTCCTGCCTCTGGGAGGAGGCAAGGCCGGCCACTGTCCAGGGGAGAGGTGCTGATTTGGGGTAGTGGAGCCCCACGACAGGGCAGGCCATTCTCCGGTTGTGGGGATTCAATGAGAGAACATCAGAGGCTCCTGTAGCCCCGAAGCCATGCTGGAACGTCGGCCTGCCAGAGCTCCCCGTTTCCCCCCAGAGGTTCTCTGCACCCCCCATTCCTGCAGCCCCTGAATAGCTTTCTTTGCTCCTGGTCTGTGCTCTGCAGGGATTCTCCCCAGGCTGGGCCTAAGGCTCCTTAAATGCCTGGAGGCAGAATTTTTCCCCATTTTCCCTTTTGGAAAAAAGAGTTGCAAATAGAATCAAACTATTTTCTGTTTTTCCAGAGAGGGAGATCCATGAATCACTTTAGAGAAGAGGAAACTGTCTCTGAGAGAGATGAAATCCCCAGCCACCTAGCAGGTGTGAGAAAGCCAGGGTTCAGACCACTGGTCCACTAAGTCTTTCATCCACCGCTTACGAGCCTGTACCCAGAAAGTGAGCTGTAGTTGTCAGGCTGCTGCCCGTTTATTCACAGAAAATAGCGTTTCAGAGTGGGTTAAAAGTTGGAAGTGACCTCAGAGGTCGGCACATTCAATGCCCTCATTTTGCAGGTGAGGAAACAGACACAGAAACTCATGGACTTGCCCAAGGCCACACAGGCAATAAGTGGTAGTGTCAGAATTCGAACCCAGGTCCGTAGGTCCTGTATGCCCTGCTCTGATCCTGGCCCTGCCAGGCTCTCCCAAGTAGTTGGTGTGACCTTGGGCAAGTCACTTTATTGCTGCCTGACTCAGTTTCCACATTTCCCTTTATATCACTCCCTCCATAGAGCTGTCACTTAATGATATTTTTAAAATAAAGTAAATGTATTAAAATCAGAGAAATCTGCCATTATATGAAATACAGAGAATCATGAGCTGGTGCTTCCTCTGATTTCTCCTTGTCACTGTTCAGTCATTTTAGGCACATCTGACTCTCCACGACCCCACAGACCATCACGCCACTAATACCGACCGCAAGGATATGGGAGCATGTGGCCATTGCCTTCTCTAGCTCACTTTGCTGATGGGGGTGAAGTGACCTGACCAGGGTCACGCAGCTAGGATGTGTCTGAGCTCAGGAGGATGAGTCTTTCTGACTCCAATCCTGGCGCTCCGTGCACCGTGGCGCCACCCAGCTCCCCCATTGTCAGGGAACCTTCCCACCCGCTACAATACATTTACCCTTCCAGGCTTCTCTTGACTTGTGTGTTTTTATTTCTAAGATTTAGTTCAGCTTTGGTCATTGCCTTAGATGTAAGTGCCTGGAAACCCTCCTCCTATTCGAGGCCCATCTGTCCCCCATAGGATTCCATAGCGTCATATGAGTATTTACACTTCCTGAATTGGGGACTGACAGTGGGCACAGATGCCGCTGTTCCTGCACATGTGAACGGGACGTTGGCCCCTTGGCTCCTTTCGGTCTCCTCTGAAGGCCTGGACCCTGGCAGCCGTTCTGTGATGCCCACTGTTCCTGCACGTGTGAACGGGACGTTGGCCCCTTGGCTCCTGTTGGTCTCCTCTGAAGGCCCGGGCCCTGACGGCTGTTCTGTGATGCCCGCTGTGCCCATATCCCTGGCAGATCTGTTTCCCTGCATCTTCTCGTGCAGAGTGTTGGGTGATTCCACACTGGTGGGGCAGGTTGGTTTTCGGCCTGTAAACTTTGGGGGCCTCCAGGGAGTGGGGATTGGTCAGTCCTTCTTAAAAGCACTTTTTCTTGGTTCCTAGACTCTGAGCTTGCTGGGCATGTAACTGCCCTCAGCCTTCCAGCCAGAGCATTCTGGTCTCCACATCCCTGAGTTTGGGGCTAGTGAAAAAGCACTTATCAGGCATCTGCTATGGGCCAGGTGCCATGCCAAGCTCTGAGAATGCAAAATAAGGCAAAAGACAGCCCAATCTCAAGTCTACTGGCAAAGACAACATGCAGACAATTGTCATAAACCAGATGTAGTCAGGGCCAGCTGGGGAACATCTCTGAGAGAAGGCAGAAGACTAAGGGGGCTCAGGAAAGGCTGCCAACCTGAGCCTTGGAGGAAGCCAGGAGGTCGAGGTGATAGGGGACAGTGTCCAGGCACAGGGGACAGCCAGTGAAAATGCCCAGCCTGGGGAGACGGTGGTTCTGCTTGGAGGAGCAGCCAGGAGGCCCAGGTCTCTGGAACTCAGAGGGTGTAAGAAGACTGGAGAGGTTGGAGGGGATCATGACCACTGGATTTTGTATTTGATCCTGGAAGTGATGGGGCATCAGTGAAGTCTAATGATAAGAGGGAGGAAGGAAAATCCCTTTAGTGCCCAAAGGAGGATGGACTGGAGTGGGGAGAGGCCTGAGGCAGGAAGAGCCCCTGCAGCTATGGCCATAGTGTAGGCATGAAGCCATGAGGGGCACACCAGGATGGGGGGTGGGGTCAGAGGAGGGAAGGGGGCATACGTAGGATAGATGCTGCCAAGATGAAACGGACAGGGCTTGGCACCATATTGGATCAGGGTGAGGGGTGAGAAACAGTGAAAAAACTGATGATGACCCCAGGAGTGGGGGTACCTGGCTGCCCCGGACCTCCCTGGCCAGAGTGCCCAATACTCAGCTGCTTGTGTGTGGGGGTAGCTGGCTGCCCCTGGGAATACCTGACTGGAGTTCTCTGAGGCTGTGCGTAATGGAGAAATTTAGTCTGCAGCACCCCAGCTCGCCCAGCTGAGTTCCCTTCACTGCCCTTCAGTGGGCACAAAGGATGCAACCAATCCAAGTTGTATAAAGACACTCTCTGTAGTTTCTCTCTTAATTTTTAAAATTATATTTTAGATCCACCTTCTCTTTATCCCCCCTTCTCTTTATCCCCCCTCCTCTCTCCCACTGAGAAAGGAAGAAAAAACAAAACTCCTATTACAAATATTTATAATCAAACAAAAAAATGAAATAAAGTCCCATAATGGCCATGCCTCCCCCCAAAAAAATACGTCTTGGTCTGTACTTTGGAGTCATCACCTCTCCATCAGGAGGTGGGGACCATGTTCCATAATGAGTCTTCTGGCATTGTGAGGGGTCATGGTAGCAATCAGCGTTCCCAAGTCTTTCAAAGGTGTTTGCCTTTATGATTTTGTTGTCATTGTATAAACTAGTCTCCTGGTTCCTCTCACTTCACTCAGCATCAGATCATATAAGTCTTCCCAGGCTTATCCGAAGTCCACCTGCTCCTCATTTCTTATGGCACAGTAGTATTCCATTACATTCATATACCACGACTTGTTCATCCATTGCCCAATTGATGGACACCCCCTTAACTTCCAATTCTTTGCCGCCACGGGAAGAGATGCTGTAAATATCTTTATACGTGTGGATCCTTTTCCTCTCTCTTTAATCACTTTGGGGAACAGACCTTGCATCTATGTCACTGGGCCAAGCTTTGGGGCTTAGCTCCACGTTGCTCTCCAGAATGGTTGGACCAGGTCACAGCTCCACCCCCAGGGCATGAATGTGCCTGTTTTCCCTCATTCCCTCCAGCATTTGTCATTCTCCCTTATAGTCAACTTTGCTGTTCTGATGGGTGTGAGTTGGGAAAAACAGAGTTGTTTCCATTTGTATTTTTATAACTATTCATGATTTAGACTTATTTCATGTGACTATTGATAGCTTGGATTTCCTCCTTGTAAAACTTCTTATCCTTTGACTGTTTCTCATCTCATTATTTCTTAATTACTATTTGGTTGGGGGCAGCGAGGTGGTACACTGAATAGAGCACCAGCCCTGGAGTCAGGAGGACCTGAGTTCAAATCCGGCCTCAGACACTTAACACAAAAAAACTAGCAGTGTGACCTTGGGCAAGCCACTTAACCCCAATTGCCCTCCCAAAAAATTATTTGGTTGGCATGTGTATGTGTGGTACACGCACACGCACACAGAAAGTACATGTTTAGTGGATATATGTATGTATGTATGCACATAGCCATTGTGACCAAATACATGTATGTATTGAGTTCAAGTCCTACCTCAGACTCTTACTAGCTATGTGACGCTAGGCAAGTCACTTTACTGCTGCCTGACACAGTTTCCACATTTCTCTTTATATCACTCCTTCCATAGAGCCATCACTTAAAGATATTTTTAAAATAAAGGAAAAATAAAATCCATGTATTGAAATCAGAGAAATCTGCTATTTTATTTTTAAATCTGCCTTCTCTTTATCCCCCCTCCTCTCTCCCACTGGGAAAGGAAGAAAAAGAAAGCTCTCCTGATTATGTGACTCTGTTCTTGCAGGGTCAGGCATTCAGGGATCCCACTGGAAGCTGCTGCCAGACTCGTCAGAGGGAATGGGCTGCTCCAGAAGTGGTCAGAAGTGGTCACTTGGCTTGTTTTTAATTAATTTTTTTTTCAATCAGCAAAAATCCACTCCCTCTCCTTCCTATATTGGATAATAAAGAATAAAATAAAAATAAAATAACAAAACTCTGTACAAACGTGTGGAGTAAAGCAAAACAACTGTCCACAGCAGGCCATTCAGTGGTTCGATAATCTCAAGTTCAAATCCTGACTCTGCTGGCCTCAGTTTCCTCATCTGTAAAATGGGGATGGTGATAATGCCTGCGTCCCAGAAGCATCGTGAGGCTCTTTGAGGGCCCCCTGGATCTCTGAGCTGGGACCCAGAGCCAGCAGCACAGACTCTCCATCCACACAGGGCTGGTGCCTCCTGTGCCCTGGGGCCGCACTATGTCTCATCATGTGCCCTTTCCCAGGACGACCACGGGACACATCGTGCTGGCTCTCCTCACTCACCCTGCATCGGCTCATGCGCGGTTCCAGGTCTCTCTGAAACTGTTCCCTTCATCATTTCTGCAGGTGGAAGGAAGGGAAGGGTTGAGTATTCGTACAGCACCTGCTGTGTGCCGAGCACCGTGCCAAGGTGTTTCACCAAGACTGATCGTCCCAATTGCGAGAAGCAGCTGCTATTTTTGTCCCCGTTTCACAGATGAGAAGACTGAGTCCGATAGCAGGTTAGTGACCTGTCTGTGGTTGGATTTAGGAAGGCCAGACCTAGCTCAGGCATCATGGCACCAAGAGGCCCATGTCCCGGGCTCTGGAATGACCCGTCCAGTCCCTAGTGCCCAGCCCTCTGTGGTCACACTCTCACACTCTTAGCTTTCCTCCCCAGGACCTGACCTGCTGGGTTTCCTAGGTTTCTTTGCAGTCTTGTTGCGAGCTCGATGTGACCCCCCATCTTGGCCCTTCCTTGGGCTCTCGGCCTTTGGCTTTGGTGAGAGCAGTTCCAATGGAATGACAAGTTCAGAGGAAAGCGAAAGTAACTAACGTTAATTTGACTGGACCAGTCCAGTCAAACTACCAAGAAATCACTTTTTAGAATTAGATTTTTTAAAAACACTATCAGAATTGGAGTTCATTGTGACCAAAAAGGTCAAAAACTTCGAGAAAAATAACACAACAAAATGGTACTAAGGAGATCCTGGAATGGCCAGGTCTTAAGCAATGCCCTCACTTTAGAGATGAACAGATTGGCCCAGAGAGGGAGAGGCCCTTGGCCAAGGTCACACAGCTCAGAAGTGGCCACCCAGCCTTGAAGCAGGTCTCTGGACTTCAGGGTAGTCCCTGCTCTTACCCAATCATAGGACCCTGAGGCACTCTGGAGGCCAGATAGGCCAGCCCCCATCATGGAAGGAAGAGGAAAGTCTGGCATGTCCACACTCCCCCAGACAACAAGAAATAGCTCTGATTCTTGGCCAGTTCTCTGAAGGCACCTTCAGCACATGCTGGCCCCTGATTTGGGAACATCCCCTTCCCATGGGAACAGATGGTGCTGTTTGCCCAGGCTCATAGATGAGGTCCGGGGTGGGGGGGGAGCCAAAGCCACCACCAAACTGCAGGTCCCTTCAGTGCCCACTCAGGCCTGCAGGGCTTGGATTTTCCCAAGGATGTCAGCATCCTTGAGTTTCAAGCCATTCACACACATCTAGGACATCTCAAGGAGGTGTCAGAGGGTGGCAAGGGTCCTTCCAGCTCCGATGGTCTTTGTTGAGGCATCTGACCGTTCCCCAGAGGCAGCCAGGTAGCTCATTGACTAGAGGACTTGGAGTCAGGAAGACCGGAGTTCAAATTTGGCCTTAGCTGGACAAGTTACTTCACCTGTCTGCCTCAGTTTCCTCATCTGTCAAATGGACATCCTAACAGCACCTCCAGCCATAGAGGTTGTGAGGATCAAAGGAGATAATGTTTGCAGTGATTTGAAAGCCCTGGAGTGTCCCATGCCCCAGAAAAGCTAACTATGTGCTGATAACAGCAACTATGGTTATCATTCCCCACTTTCTCAAGAGCTCCAGTGCCTCTCTCTTCCCCTGGAAGGAGACCCAGACTGCACATCCCAGCCAGAAGCCCTTTCTTAATGCGCCCCACTCTGCTTTTCCAAGTTCCAAGAATAGGACCTCGCTGTCCCTTCATGCCAGCGCCTTCCCCAGGTCCCGATCTGAGCGATCCTGGAGCGAGCTGGCTTTGCACAGCCCTGTTTGTCTTCTGGCTGCCCCCTTGGACTGCAAGCTCCTTCAGGGCAGGACTGTCTCTGGCCTCTTTTTCTTTCCCCAGGCTTAGTAGCACAGCCCCTGGTGCATATGTAGTAGGCACTTAATAAGTGGATTGATTGTGAATGAGTGAATGCCCCCGCATTTTCCCTTCTCTAGACGTTCTCGGCTTCTTCACTTGGTCCATGTATGGTTTGGGTTTTTTAGCTTTATAAAGGAATTTGAAAAACAATTTTCAATTCATTGGTAGAAAAAATATTGTATGTGAAAATACACATAAACCTATTTTTGTTTTGAGCTTATTTCTAATTCTATCATATGTTTGCCAAGGGCCATTCGTAGGGAAGCCCCAGGTAAAGATGTGGCGGGAGGGGAGGTTGGGCGGGGGAAGTAGAGACGATGGGTCCTATCTAGGGAGTCCAGTCGGGTTCATGTGCATTCCTAAAGAAAGCTGCCAACCCTCCTCCCAAGGTAAGTGGCAGTTTGGGTCAGCGAGGGCATCTGTTCCGGGCCCTACCCAAGGCGCCAGAGAGGGAAGAGAGCTGTGAACAGGAGGCACAGAGGTCAGAGGGCTACGTCGCTAAGAGCCTTGAATGTCAGCCTTCAAAGGTCCCCCTTGGTTTTTCTCTGCGGAGCAGAGAAGAGCTGCTCAGTGTATGGGGATAATTAGCCTGGCTGTCAAGGCTGGAGGCAGGGGACTCCGTACAAATCCCGGGCCTCTTTTCTCCTTCCTCATCACTACCTCCCCTGAGCTTGCACGGCCCCCTCCTCATGGGCCTCTTGGCTTCCAGCTTATACCCTCTCAGAGCTGCCAAAATAACCAGCCCGCTGTCCGTCACCCAGGGGGGCCGGTCACAAGCTTGCCCAGGAGGCTTTGGAGCTCCATATTGCCACTGCAATCCATTACAAACCCAAAGGGGAGAAGGGTCCGGTGTAGATGGAAAGCAGCCTCTCCATCCAACTTAGGCTCCCCAAAGGCATGGCAAGAGAGAGAGAGAAGCTGGGCTAGGCAAGAGGAAAGGAGGGCAAAGTCAGCAGAAGAGGAAGCTTCGTAGGTCACTAAGAGCCCAAAGAGGCCATAATGGAACAATGGAAAAATGAAGCTTGGAGAAAGAGAGGACAGTCCAGGGAGGGCTGGGCCTGCAGGCTGGGGCAGGAGAGCCGGAGCCCAGAGAGCCAACACGCCTGCTTTCTCTGGCAGACTGGAGAGGAAGGAGCAAACATGCCACAAAGAGCTGACCCCAAAGGTAAGGTAGAAGATGGAGAGGACCCAGCTGCTGAGCTCAGGGTACTGGCCCAGCTTAACACATTGGCCACCATCGGGGGTTTTTGAAAGACTGTGGACACCATGGGTGTGGAGGACGTGACCTGTACCACTTCTCAAAAGAAAGGGAATGGAATTGGACATCGTAGGCCAGTGAGTCTGACTTCCATTCCTGGCAAAATTTCAGCATGAACCAAAAGGGCTGTTAGCAAATGGCCAAGGATGCCGTGCTGGCTTTTACACTTTCTTTTTCTTTTATTTGAATCTTCTTGTACAAAGCGACTAATATGGAAATGTTTACATGATTGCACATATATAACTTATATCTGATTGTTTGCCATTGCAAGGGGGGAGGGGAGGGAGGGAAAGAGGGATAAAATTTGGAGCTCAAATTTTTTAAAACAGAGAAATGTTTAAAAAAAGATTGTTTTAACATGAAATTGGAGGCAAATTTTTAAAAAATATATTATATATAAAAATATTGTATAAAGCATAATATACAACATACACATAATATATTATAATTTTATATATAAATGCAATTGCATTATATACCATATACTTCTATATTATATTATAAAAGTATGTCAAATTCTATTATTGCCTATGCATGATGCTGTGGTCATGTAGCATCACGCCAGCTTTTTCGTGAGCACTAGAAAGAAGCTTGCATCACTCTGACCTGGACATACACTAAGGGGCATGAACACAGCACTTGGGGGGCTGCTTTCCCATTAGCCCAGAGGGGGCCGGTTTCTCCCCTCTGGATCTGAGGTGTAACCTGGGCAGGGTGGATGTTTTTTAAGCTTCTCTCTTATTTGAACTGGTCCTAGTGAGCGCCCAGGTGAAGCTTCTCTCCTCCCCAAGTAATGGCTCCAACCTCGCTGAACTCCCCAGAAGAACGTAAAAAGCCTTCATTCACATGATTGGGGGGAGCAGGGAGGGAAAGGAGGGGGCCATTGTGGCTCGAACATTTTAAGAAAAGGGACAGACCTAAAAACGATTTCTAAAAGTCCCCCACTTTCACTGTGAGCAGCCCGGCTCCCTCCCCTTCTTCCTTTTATGGAATGAGCTCCTTCCATAGGACTGGGCAGCCTTCTCAGGGGCATGCTCAGCAGGGACCCTTCAAAATGCCACAGACGAGCAGAAGTCCTGAAGACTGCACTCTAGGCAGAACCTGCAGGATGTCACCTCTACCAGACAGACACAGCTCATTGCCTTCAACCTAATTCCGGTTTTTAAATCCTGAGTCAAATGGGAAAAAAAAAGCCATGCCAATCTCATCTCCTTTGGGGGCAATTATTATCTCATGCCCATGACAAAAACCCAAACCCATCCATTTAGAAGCATTTTGGGAGGACAGTGGAGGACCATGTGCGTCACCTTCCTGCTCCGGCTTCACGTCTTCTGGGCGGTGGATGGGGAGGCTGGAATGGAGCCTCTGACCCAGGGCAGAGAAACACAGAGACCTCTCTGTCTTGGCTGTCATGGTGCCCCTGCCTCATGTCTTGGCACGTACATGGGAGCACTTCCTCCCAGACAGGGCAGCTTGGGCATATGAATCTTTATAGACGTCAGCATCACATCTCATGATGGAGCCACACACTCCATACCTAAAAAAGAGAGTTGCCAGAGCCCTCCTAAGCACCTGAGCCTCTTACCACCAATGGGGATGACCTGACCATCAGGAGCTTATAGCTCTCTCTCAGCGAACAACAATGGTCATTTCCCACTCATGGTGGAGGGCAACAGAAAACACACTCCTTAATATTACACACTATCTCCTTTCCACTGGGGGATGAAGCTGTAGCCTCTCTCTGTCAGGATCTTCATGAGGAGGTCCATCAGGTCACAGCTGGCTAGATCAAGGTGGCAGACATCATGGGGAGAAGCACAGGGTGAGTCATGCCACCACAAATCAGCGATAGGGCCAGAGGCACACTGGGACAGCCAGTCTGAAAGGCAGCCTAGTCCAACTGAACCCACCCCAAGTCTTCCCAAGTGATGGAATAAGCTGAGTCAGCCAAAGTCAATCCACACTTTGGTGCTGTCTGACATGGGTCTCATTCTATGCTCTAGACCCATTGGCTCTCTACCTAGAGGGTGGAAGCCTTGATTTACCACATACCTTCAGGAAGGGTCAGAGTTAGTCATTTCATCAAGCATCGTTCTTAATCTTTTATTATAATGTTTATATTTTTATATAACATTTTCCCCAATTAAATGGTAAAACATTTTTAAACATTTTTTAAAGTTTTAAGGTACAAATTCTATCCCTCCACAATCCCTGAGACAGTAACAATTCAATATAGTTTATACATGTGCAATCATGTAAAACATTTCCATGTTAGTCATTTTATACAAGAAAATTCAAAAAAAGAAATGAAGAAAGAGAGAAAGAAGGAGAGAGAGAGACAGGAAGGAAGGAAGGAAGGAAGGAAGGAAGGAAGGAAGGAAGGAAGG
>NW_027186377.1:1019918-1022191 GCF_028583685.1 Petaurus breviceps papuanus
GAAGGAAGGAAGGAAGGAAGGAAGGAAGGAAGGAAGGAAGGAAGGAAAGAAGGAAAATAGAAAGCTTCAGTCTGTTTTCAGATGATATCTTTTTTTCTTTTTTTTCAAATGCTTTAATCACTTCTAGTTTACATCATTCATTTCCACAAGATTTTGAGTTACAAATTTTCTCCCCATTTTCCCCTACTGTAATGTAATGCCATGGAAAGGCAACTTCCCAAGGTTCAGAATACCAGCATAGATGCTCTCCATTTTATTCAATGACAAACCAAGAACAGAGAAGGTTAAAACATGACATCATTCCAAATACAGCATTTACTAAGTGTGATTAAATAATCTCCAAGTACTACCCACCCCAGGACCTTCCATTCATTCAATCAATTACAAAGTGCCTGTTCTAAATACTACTCCACCCCTAGGCTATACCTTCATTTAGTCCACCACAAAACCCCTCTTCTGAAATGGAGATTAGTTTCCAATCTAAGTAAAGTACATTCATTTGTTCAACCATAGAACACAAAAAGGTCAAAAGTTCCCCACCCCTGGATCACAATTGAATCTACCCCAGAGTTACATCAAGTTTAAGCACAGCACTTAATACCCCAATGAAGGTCTTTTCTTCATCTTGACAGAGGCAAGTTCTCAGCAATCTTAGTTCCTGGGGAGACAAGGCTTAGCAAGGCCACAAGATACATTGCCAGTCTCTTCATTAATTCATCCTCTGTCTGTAGAACAGTCCTAGAACCCCTGAAAACATTAGCAAAACCCTCTCCCAGGATTTCTGTAAACATACAAAAAGAAAATCCTTCTTCAGGGCTTCTGAACCAACAGCAAGGTTCCCAGACCCCTGCAACAACAGCACTGTCCTTCACCAGTGGACAGTATTCACTCTGTCTGCAGGACAGTCTCCAGACCCCTGCAACAACAGCACTGTCCTTCACCAGTGGACAGTATTCACTCTCTGTCTGCAGGACAGTCTCAGGGCTCCTTAACCAAAAGCCAGGACTACTTCAACAACAGGACTGTCTTTCACCAGTGGACAAATCTGGCAAAACAACATCAAAACAGACAGACAAAGTACCAGCAAAACAGCCATGTCTCCTCAGTCCTTGGCAGCTCAGGGGGCAGGTCTCAAAAGTCCAGGGCAATTCAAAGTGGCTCCCAGCAATTCTCTCAGTCTCTGTCTGCCTCCACGAGGTGCTGCTTCCAAAAAAGTTCTTCTGCCTCTCTCTTGTCTCTCCAAATCTATGTCACCAGCTCCTCCCAATTCAGGACTTTCTTTTCACATCAACAAGTCCATCCCACAGGTGGGATTAACAAGCTCTGGGTTTTAACACAATCAATTTGAAAACCAAGCCAATACAGGGGAATCTTTAATTGCCATTACTATCACACCTACCCACTGCCCCAAAATAGCAGTCCCACAGGATATCCTCTCCTCCAATCTGCTCTCTCCCATATCTTCTCCCATACATCCTCCAACTTTCCAGTAGGGTATGGTGGATCTCTATGCCCCAGTGCTTGTATATCTTATTTCCCAGTTACATGTAAAATAATATCTAAAATAGTATATATATATATATATATATATATATATATATATTTAATATTTGATTTTAAAAATTTGAATTCCAGATTCATTCCCTTCCTCCCTTGTCACCCACCCTTACTGGGAAGATAAGCAATTCAATATAGGTTGTACATGTGTGGCTATGCAAAACATTTCAATAGTGGACATATTGTAAAAGACTGATTATATTTCCTTCCCTCCTATCCCACCTCCCACTTCTTCTATTCTCTATTTTGATCCCGTCCCTTTTCAAAAGTGAGTGCTTCCAACTTCCCTCCCCCCCCCAGCCTGCCCTCCCTTCCATAATCCCCTCTGTCATCCCCTTCCCCTTTACTCTCCTGGAGGGTGAGATCCCCTATTTAGTGTGTATGTCATTCCCTCCCTAAGCCAAATTCAATGAGAATAAAGTTTACCTATTCCCTTTTGCCTTCCTATATCTCACCTCCATTGTAACCATTTTCCCTTACCTCTTCTATATGATAGTTTACCCCATTCTGTCTCTCCCCATCTCCTCTCATTATATTCTTCTCTCACCTCTTAATTTCACCTTTTAAGTATCATCCCTTCCTATTAAATTGGTCCTGTGCCCTCTAAGTATGCCTGTACATATATATACACATTCACATATGTATTCATATGCCTATAAGCCCTCCTGTATATATATATATATATATATATATATATATATATATATATATATATA
>NW_027186377.1:1022201-1028253 GCF_028583685.1 Petaurus breviceps papuanus
ATATATATATATATATATATATATATATATATATATATATATATATACACATTTCTCTTCCCTTCAACTATTCTCATACTGAGAAAAGTTTCATCAGTTACAATTATTGTTTTCCATGTAGGAATGTTAATAGTTCAACTTTGATAAGTTCCTTATGATTTCTTTTCCCTGTTTACCTTCTCATGCTTCTCTTGCTTCTTGTATTTGAAGGTCAAATTTTCTATTCAACTCTGATTTTTTCATCAAGAATGCTGGAAAGTCCTCTATTCCATTGAATGACCATATTTTCCCCTGAAACATGATACTCATTTTTGTTGGGTAGGTGATTCTTGGTTTAAATCCCAGCTCCTTTGACCTCCAGAATATCATATTCCAAGCCCTTCGATCCTCAGTGTAGAAGCTGCTAGATCCTGTGTCATCTTGAGTGTGTTTCCACAATATTCACATTGTTTCTTCTGGGATGCTTGTAATATTCTCTCCTTGATCTGGGAACTCTGGAACCTGTCTATAATATTTCTAGAAGTTTTATTTTGGGGATCATTTTTAGGGGGTGATCAATGGATTCTTTCAACCTCTATTTTGCCTTCTGGTTCAAAAACATCAGGGCAATTTTCCTTGAGAATTTCTTGAAGGACGATTTCTAGGTTCTTTTTCTGATCATGGCTTTCAGGTAGTCCAATAATTTTCATCTCTCCTGAATCTATTTTCCAGGTCAGTGGTTTTCCCAATGAGATATTTCACATTGCCTTCCATTTTTTCATTTGTTTGGATCTGTTTTATAGTATCTTGATTTCTCATAAAGTCATTAGCCTCCATTTGCTCCAATCTCATTCTGAAGGAATGATTCTCTTCAGTGACCTTTTAAGATTCTTTTTCCATCTGGCAAATTTGGCTTTTTAAGGCATTCTTCTCCTCATTGCCTTTTTGAGCCTCTTTTGCCATCTGAGTTAGTCTATTTTTTAAGGTGTTATTTTCTTCAGTCAGGTTGTTGACTCTCTTTTCATGATTTTCTTGCATCATTCTCATTTCTCTTCCCAATTTTTCCTCCACTTCTCTTATTTGATTTTCAAAATCCTTCTTAAGGTGTTGTATGGCCTGTAACCAGCTTGTATTTTTCTTGTAAGCTTTTAGTGCAGGAGTTCTGACTTCGCTGTCTTCCTCCTGTTCCATGCTTTGATCCTTTTTATCCCCAAAATAGGAGTGTAAAGTTGGATTGCTCTGCTTGGTTTGCTTCCTTTGCCTGGTCATGTTGCCACTCAATTACTTGGGCCTTTTGCCACATTAGGACTCTGCTACCAGACAGGGGGGATTTGTCCCAAATTGCTGGGGTCTTTGCAGCTGCTGGAGCTGTTAGTTGGGTGCCCTCTCTGAGCCTTCACACACTCTGGTAAACTGATCACGCACCCCAGGACCTCCACCCTAGACAGCAATCCAGATCTAAGCAGGCCCAAGCAGGAGCGATTACCCCTCAGACTGGTGCTTGGTCCCCCTACAATCAGCAGTCCAGGAGCTTAAACTGCCATATGGCGATGGCTGCATGGCCGCAGCTCCTCAGAGGCTTCTCCCTCCAGGGAATAAAGGCTGGACCCCACTCCCAACTACTGGATCCCAAAATCTACACTGCACTGACCTTTCACTTTGTCCTTCACAACTATGTGTTGATAATTCTGGAAACCGCCACAGCTGCTGGTGATCTGAAGTCCCTCCAGCTGGCAGCTGGTCAGGCCTGCCCTGATGCTAAAACCTTAGGCTCGTGGGGAACTAGGCTTGGCTCCCATAGTGCTGCGCTGGCCACTACCTGCCAGCATGCCAGCTGTCCTCATCAGGAGGTTAGCTTGTCTTTGTCATTTTGTGGGTTCTGTAGCTCCAAAGTTTGTTCAGAGTCCCCTTTTACATGAATTGGGATTGGTGGAAGCTGGAGCTTGGCAGAGGTTCTGTTTCTACCCCACCATCTGCAATACCACTTCTTTCTCTGGAGGTGTATAGCATGTTTTATCATGAGTCCTTTGGGATTGTCTTGGATCATGGTATTGCTGAGGATAGCTAAGTCATTCACAGTTCTTCATTGTACAGTATTGCTGTTATTGCATGTGATGTTCTGATTCTGCTCACTTCACTTTGCATCAGTTCATGTGTTTCCAGGTTTTTCTGAAATTAAGCTTTTCAAAGTTGATGAAGTCTCTATATAAAGTGTTATTGGTTCTAAGGGGGCTGAAACTTTGAGGAATTTATTACCATAAATCTTGAGGGGGCAACTCAGTGGCACAGTGGATAGAGCCCTTGGTCTGGAGTCAGGAAGACCTGAGTTCAAATCTGATCTCAGGTAGTTACTAGCTGTGTGACCCTGGGCAGGTCATTTAATCCTGTAGGCCTCAGTTTCTTGCTCTGTAAAGTGAGTTGGAGAAGGAAATGGCAAACCACTCCAAGTATCTTTGCCAAGAAGACCCCAGATGGAGTTGAAGAGTCAGATAAGAGTGAACAAATGCTATTTCTGTGTAAAAGATGTGGGCCAGTTCACAGTCTAAGGTGATTTGCTACTGGTTGCATCCCAGACCCCATAGAGTAGCTGTTACAGTTTGGAGTCTCCTTGTAAGGAGGCTCCTGGGGAATGTCCCCCCATCTCCACCCACAGGTGCTTTCTTCACGACCAGGGTGTGCTCAGTACATTTTCAAGGGACAGAAAACTGGAGGGGAGTCCACCCCCTGGATGACAGTTCTACTTTAAAAAGATCTTGGTGAGGTCTAACATTGGGTCAATGAGAAATATTATACCCAGATTTAAAAAGCCACCTTCACAAGTACAAGGTGGGGAAGATGCAGTTCAATGCCAGCCCACCTAAAAGAAGACCTTGGGTTTGGGGTGCACTGGGAATCCCCATTGTGATCTCAGGAGTCTCTAAGAAGGCTTGGGCTGACTGAGAGAGCCGTAATGTCCAGGAATGAAGAACAGCGCCCTGCTATGCTCTGCCCTGGCCGGACCGCACCAGGAGGGCAGGGCTCCGTCCTGAACTGGTTTTGGAAGGGCAGAGACAGCCTGAAGAGTGTGAGGGAAGGCATCCTCCATGGGGAGAGATCTGAAGACCACCTCCGAGGAAGGTCACTAAGAAGGATTGGGGGGAGAGGGGTAGCCTGGGGAAGGAGGCTAAGAAGGGAGCGTGAGAACTGCCTTTAGTGTTAGGGCCCAGGATGGGAGATCTGGTGCTGGAAGGAAGCCTTGCAGCCGTCTGGGCCAGCCCCTCCATTTTCTAGATGTAGAAGCTGAGGCCCATGGAGGGGGGCAGGGCAGGGGAGCAGTTCACCCAGAATCATCTAAGGAGCAAATGTCAGAGGCAGGATTTGAACCCATGTGCTTTGATGCCACATTGGATGGGACAAAAACAAAGGAGTTACATAAAGGCAAATGGAGATGCTGTGGACAGACTAGATTCCTTCCAATGAGGGACACTCCGCACTGCGCGTCCAGCCTGGAAGGCCCCCTCTTCTTGGAGGTCTGCAGCCCCCTCACTGAGGAGGCTGTCCAGAGGGCCACTGAGACCGTCGGGCTCAGAGATGACCTTGGTGCCTCCCAGTGGGACAGGGCCCTTCCCCAAGCTGGGCCTCACTTTCCTCATCTGTCCCATCTGGGGCAGACCCCCATGCCTGCTTTGTTGCTCTGAGCTCTAAATCCAGTGACCCCGAGTCCTCCTGTTCAGTCCAGCCAACAGGTGCGTGGGAGGCCCCAGCTTTGGTGCTTGGGCCATGGTAGCGAACAGGAAGCAGTCCCTGTCCTCAAGAAGCTTACCTTCTGTTTGGGAGGGGGCTACACCAGACAAACACACCTCACAAGGAAAAGTGAGGGGCAGCCCCTGAGCCCAGCCCAGAGGGAGATGAGGAGCCCTTGGGGTGTCATGAATTTGAGGAGCGGCACAGAGACCGACACAGCCAGAGTGTCGGTGGGTGGGGGCTCCCCCAAAATGCCAAGGCTGTTTACATTTGGCAGCCACTGGTGATTCTGAGTCAGGACGTGTGCCTCAGGTCTACACCTTGAGGAGATTGCTTTGGCAGCTGGATGGGGATGGATTAGAGGAAGGAGAGGGGTCTGGCTGGCTCTAGGAAAAAAAGTGAGGGCTTGAACAGGGTGGGGCTGTGGCTGGGGATGAGAGACTGGGCCAGTAGCCTCAGGACATGGTCTGTAGGCCATTCCCTAGGCTAGTCCCCCTTTTCTGGACACTCTGCAGATTACAAGTGTGCTTCCTTACCTGTGGCATCTCCTGATGGGATCTGACCCAGGCAGAGCACAGCAGGACTGTCACCGGACATGGCAGTCTCAACCCTGGCCCCAGGCCCCTTGCCTGCCTGGGCAGTTGTGAGGGCATGAAAGCCCCCTGGACTTAGATGTCAGGACGTGAGGACCTTGGCTGAGCCTGTCACGGGCCTGGGCAGAATGGAGGCTCTCTGTGTGAGCCCTCAGCATGCTTGCCACACACCTGGGATCCTCATGGACTTCACCAAGGGCACACAGACGCTCTAACTCGTAACTAGCTCTCACATAGCCCTTGAAGGTTTGCCAAGCATCTCACCAACATCTCCTCACTTTGTCCTCAAGATGATCCTGGAAGCGAGACACTATGGAAGCCCCATTTTATAGGTGAGGACAGTGAGGCAGGCAGGGGTGAAGTGGCTTTTCCAGAGTTACACAGCTGCTAAGAACCTGAGGCAGCATTTGAACTCGGGTCCTCCTGACTCCAGGCCCAGTGTTTGCTCCACTGTGCCCTCCCAGCTGTGCCCCCCCCGGGGTGCCCCCCCCCGCTGTGCCCCCCAGCTGTGCTCCCCCAGCTGTGCCCCCACCTAGCTGCCTATAGATAAGAGTGTGAGAGAAGGGATTCAGACGTGGCCACCCCTGGTTCTAATTCCAGCCCTCTCTACCCTAGGCCTCTATCCCTGGGCATGGCTTTGTCCTTGGTTCCAAATCTGAATGACGTAATGTTTTGCCCCGATGAAACCAGCTCTACCCCTGTGCTCCACAATGGGTGTGAAGATGACATAGGCTGGACACAGCCTCACCGACCTTTCCTCCAGAGTGAACAATTGTGTTGACCATATCTTATCTAGAGCAGATTAAACGTTAACAGGTTCCCCTGTGGTGATCACGAAGGACGGTTTGAGTGACCCTGAGATATACAGCTCTGCCTCCCCAGCGACCCCCTGGGACCCTCCACTGCCCTGGCTCCTCTTGGGAGGCCTGTCAGGGGCCGTCAGCCTGGGCCTGACCACCCTTGGACTGCTATGCTCTGTCTGGGGGATTGATGCAAGGTGGAGGAGCTGCCCAGCCCAGAGAAGAGAAGGAAGACATTTTAATCTTCCATATAATTGGGCCACGTGTGTCATGGGAAAGAAAGATTAAATTTCTTTGTGTGAGCCCAGAGGGCAGAGCAGGAGCCGGTGGGCCCAAGTGGCCCTGAGGTTTAGGTGGAGATGATCTTCCAAGCAGTGAGAGCTGCCCCAAAGTGCCATGGGTGGCCAGGAGAGCTGAGGGTCCCTCTCTGGAGGGCTGAGGCTGTCCTAGAAGACCTTCAGTGGGCCTAGGCTGGGCTGCCCAGCCTTCACTGCTTTGTCCATCTCTGAATTCTGGGACCTTCGTGAGCACCAGCTTTAGGCCTTTGTTCTGTGGGAAGCCAAAAGGACTTGGTATTTATTTCTCTTGTTCTTGCCCAGCCATGGCATGTATTTTGGCACAGCTCCCATCCCCCAACAGCAGGGGCTTCTTACACCAAGAAAAGGAAGCTTTTATCCCCAGACGCCTCATATAGACACTGAATCAACCTTGGCGGCTGATGCGGTTTTATGGATACAAAGGATTCTAACCAAGACTGTTTAGCCCCTGGTCTCTGCCCAGCCCAGGGATGGTGGGGCCACTCCCTTCTAAACGAGGGGTTGGGGGATCTCCAGAGGACAGAGAGTGGCTGGCTTTCTCCTTGTATCCCCAACACTTCACCCAGCATTGGCACATAGCCAACTGTACATTCAGGCAGCCAGAGTGAATCACTCTGATTTTTCCCTCCCCCCCCCCCCC
>NW_027186377.1:1028653-1041093 GCF_028583685.1 Petaurus breviceps papuanus
AGTTGAACTCAGATCTTCCTGACTTCAAGTCCAGTGCTCAAGCCACTGCACCACCTGTCTGCCCTTGAAGTGGGTAGTGTACACATTAATACCATTTTACAGATGAGGAAACTGAGGCTCAGGAAATTGCTCAGAATTACACAACTAATAAGTGGTGGCTAGACTGTCAGTCTCTCCTGCCCCCTCCTTGTAGCTCCCTTCCCAGAGTATCAGACTGGTCTAAGTAAATGCCTTCCTAGGGGCTGGGTCCTGAGGGGCACTGCTGCCCATAGTGCCTTACATCCAGGCCAGTTTTCCAAGGGCCTATATGTGAGGGGCTGCCCCAGGTGGTGCAGAAGGGTCCTCTCATTATCATGAATTTATGAAACCTCGCATGTAGGGAGCTGACCTGGCCCATAGGCCGTGTGGTCATGCACAGGACATGACTGTTAGTCTTACCCTACCCTGCTATCTTCTCTTTCAATGTCAGAAAATCATTATCACAACTTTCATTAAATCATAAGCTTAGCTGTGATGCCAGCAGTAAAGATAAGTCCAAGAAGGTAATTCAGTCTGTGAATCAGAGGTTCCTGTACTATTTCCCTGAGATGGGATATTACATATGCAGAGAGCTGACAGAAATTAGGAATGGGCACCAAAATGATGAGCCTCAGAAACGGCCTCCCCTGCCCCTGTGTCACTTCAAAGCTGGGTCCAGGCTAGAGGCCCCACTGTGGGCAGGAGTCAAGGCCCAGGTGTTGAAGGCACAGAGCAGTAAACTCTGAGGTCGAGGCTTATGAAATGGAAACTACCGCAGACCCTGAGTTCTCCCTTATTTTCCCAATAAGCAGAGATGGCAAAAAGGGGGGGGGCTGTTTTGTAAAGTACTGAGCTCCTCATCATTGGAGGTCTTCAAGTAGGCCTGGCATATGACTTGTCCACAATGAGATTCTGGAATTCCAAGTATGGCTCTCAAATTGGGGCAAGTGAAGGGGGCACAAAGATCTGGACAAATGAGAGTTTGTGCATGTGATCAAATGCTGTTGTGCTAGAAGAAATGACTGAAGGGATGGCTTCAGAGAAACCTGGGAAGATTTATAGTAACTGATACAAAGCAAAGTCAGTAGAACCAAGAGAACCTTCTATACAGTAACAATAACATGACGAAGACAAAGAGTCTTGAAAGACTCAAGGAGTCTGATCAATGCAATCACCAACCACTATTCCAGAGAACTGATGATGAAGCCTACTGCTCACCTCCTGACAGAGAGGTGCAGAATGAGGCAGGCTGGTTTTAGATATGGCCAATGTAAGAATTTGTTTTGCATGACTGTCCAGATTTGTTACCAGTTTGTTTGCTTCTTTCTAGCACAGCATAGGAGGGGAGACAAAATATTTTTAATTGAAATAAATGAAAAGAAATGAAAAAAGCTAAGAGTAGAGTGTGGTGGCTTTGACTGAATGTTGAGCTTGTCTGTTCTTACCAGACTGGAGACACCTTTGTCAGACACCTATGCACCTGTACGGGCAAAGAGCTTTCAAGAATTGTGGGTTGTTAAGGTTTTATTATTATCTTTTTAATTTTCTCAGAAATTTCTAAGTGAATTTAACATTAAACAATAACAAAACCAATTAAAATTACACTTGCAGCCAAGCTTTTTTTTCATTTTTCAAATGCTTTATTAACTTCTGATTTACATCATTCATTTCCTCCAGATTTTGAGTTACCATTTTCTCCCCATTTTTCCCCTATCCACCTCCCCAAAATAGCAGTCCCACAGGATATCCCCTCCTCCAATCTGCTTTCTCCCATATCTTCTCGCATACCCCCTTCGACTTTTCCAGTAGGGCATGGTGGATCTCTATGCCTCAGTGCCTGTATAACTTATTTCCCAATTACATGTAAAATAGTATTAATAATGGTGTATATATATATATATATATATATATATAAATTTGATTTTAAAACTTTGATTTCCAGATTCATTCCCTTCCTCCCTTGTCACCCACCCTTACTGGGAAGATAAGCAATTCAGTATAGGTTGTACATGTGTAGCTAATACAAAACACTACAATACTAGATATATTGTAAAAGACTGACTATATTTTCCTCCCTCCCACTTATTCTATTCACTACTTTGATCCCATCTCTTTTCAAAAGTGGGTGCTTCCAACTTCCCTCCCCCCAGCCTGCCCTCCCTTCCATCATCCCCCCTCTCATCCCCTTCCCCCTACTCTCTTGTTGTAGCAGCAAGCACCCCAAGCATCCCCAGGGTTGCTGCCAACACAGGTCCTTGGATCTGCTTTGATAAAGGAAAGCAACTCAAAATGGGTTAACAAGCTTACTTTAATCAGTCAAACATGTATATCATTTACCTAGTTCAGGGGGAAAAGGTCAGCACCCCAAACTTCAGAATATACAGACAGAATTATCAAGACAGAGAAACAGATCAAGTAGACAGTTTTCCAAACTGTCCAACCATTACATCCATACCAAATCAACATCTGGGTTTCAAAGCCGGGGGGCCCTAGACAACGGCTTCCCAGAGTTTCATCTGGTCAAATCACAGATCATTTCTCAAAGTGAGCCCCAAAAGAAAGCTACATATCAGGGCTTATATAGCCTTCTCCTGGCTCAGAGAATGTAACAACCTTATTGACTCACTGGCTAATCAAGAAGTATCTACTGAAAAACAAGCCTTCCACCCCAGGCTCCAGGTGCACTTTAGCATAGGGGCAGGGAAGATCTTTAAAATTTACATTCCCATTACACTTGTAGGGTGAGATACCCTATTTAGAGTGTATGTCATTCCCTCCCTAAGCCAAATTCAATGAGAATAAGGTTGACCCATTCCCTTTTGCTTTCCTATTCTTCCCCTCCTTTGTAACCATTTCCCCTTGCCTGTTATATATGAGATAGTTTACCCCATTCTGTCTCTCCCCATCTCCTCTCATTATATTCCTTTCTCACCTCTTGATTTCACTTTTTAAGTATCATCCCTTTCTATTAAATTGATCCTGTGCCCTCTATCTATGTATACCTGTAAACATATACACACACATTCACATATGTATTCATACACCGATATGCCATCCATTATAGACATATATATATATATATTTATTTATAACCTTCAACTATTTTCATACTGAGAAAAGTTTCATCAGTTACAATTATTGTTTTTCCATGTAGGAATGTTAATAGTTCAACTTTGAGAAGTTCCTTATGATTTCTTTTCCCTGTTTACCTTCTCATGCTTCTCTTGCTTCTTGTGTCTGAATGTCAAATTTTCTATTCAACTCTGGTTTTTTTCATCAAGAATGCTTTTAACCATGTAACCTTGAGCAAGTTACTTAACCCCGATTGCTTAAAAAAAAAAAGAATGCTTTTAAGTCCTCTATTCCACTGAATAGCCGTATTTTCCCCTGAAACATGATACTCATTTTTGCTGAGTAGGTGATTCTTGGTTTTAATCCCAGCTCCTTTGACCTCCAGAATATCATATTCCAAGCCCTTCGATCCCTCAGTGTAGAAGCTGCCAGATCCTGAGTTATCCTGATTGTGTTTCCATGGTATTCACATTGTTTCTTCCTGGCTGCTTGTAATATTCTCTCCTTGATCTGGGAATTCCAGAACCTGGCTATAATATTCCTAGGAGTTTTCTCTTTGGGATCTTTTTCAGGAGGTGATCGGTGGATTCTTTCAACCTCTAATTTGCCCTCTGGTTCTAAAGCATCAGGACAGTTTTCCTTGAGAATTTCCTTGGAGTATAATTTCTAGGTTCTTTCTTTGATCATGGCTTTCCAATGGTAGTCCAATAATTTTTAAATTTCTCTCCTGGATCTATTTTCCAGGTCAGTGGTTTTTCCCATGAGATATTTCACATTGCTTTCTATTCTTTCATTTGTTTGGATTTGTTTAACAGCATCTTGATTTCTCATAAAGTCATTAGCTTCCATTTGCTCCAATCTAATTCTGAAGCAATGATTCTCCTCAGTGACCTTTTGAGATTCTTTTTCCATCTGGCAAATTCGGCTTTTTAAGGCATTCTTCTCCTCATTGCCTTTTTGGGTCTCCTTTGCCATTTGAATCAGTCTGTTTTTTAAGGTATTATTTTCCTCAGTCAGGCTGTTGCCTCTCATTTCATAATTTTCTTGCATTGTTCTCATTTCTCTTCCCAATTTTTCCTCCACTTCTCTTATCTGCTTCTTAAGGTCCTCTATGGCCTGTAACCAGCTTGTATTTTCCTTTGAAGCTTTTGGTGCAGGAGTTCTGACTTCACTGATTTCCTCCTGTTCCATGCCTTGCTCCTTCTTATCCCCAAAATAGAAGTGTAATGTTGGAATCTTCTGTCTGCTTTGTTTCCTTTGCCTGCTCATTTTGCCACTAAATTACTTGACTTTTGGGCTATTTGCCACAGTAGGACTCTGCCACCACACAGGGGAGCTTTCGTCCCAAACGCTGAGGTTTTCTCAGCTGCCGGAGGTATTAGATGGGTGCCCTCTCTGAGGTTTCCACATGCTCTGACAAGCTGGACACACACCCTAGGACCTCCACCCTAGACTGCAATCCAGATCCAAGCAGGTTAAAGCAAGAGCGATTACCCCTCAGACTGGTGCTTGGTCCCCGTACACTCTGCAGGCCAGGAGCTGAAGCCACCACGTGGGGCTGGCTGGCTGTGCCGGCCTGTCAGCGGTTTCTCACCCCGGGAGTAAAAGCCACGCACTCCCACTTACTGGTCCCAAAGTCCAGACTGTACTGGCCTCTCACTTTGTCCTTTGCATCTCTGTGTTGATAAATCTGGAAACGGCCACAGCTGCTGCTGATCTGGAGTCCCTCTGGCTGGCGGCTGGTCAGGCCGGCCCTGGGGCTAAAGCCTTGGCCTGCGCCTGGGCTCGGCTCCCAGAGCGCTGCGCTGCCCGATTCCTGTTGGCCTGCCAGGCTGTCCTCAACGGGAGGTTAGCTTCTCTGTGTCATTTTGTGGGTTCTGCAGCTCCAAAGTTTGTTTAGAGTCCGTCCCCTTTTTACATGGATTGGGGAGGATGGAAGCCAGAGTGCGGGAAGGTCGTGCTTCTACTCCGCCATCCTGGCTCCACCCCCCCGAACTCATCATTTCTTATTGGCACAATTGTGTTCCATCATGATTATATGCCACAGTCTGTTTAGCCATTCCCCAGTTGATGGGGATCCCTATAATTTCCAGTTCTTTGCCACCGCAAGAGAGCTGCTATAAACGTTTTAGAACCTATGGGTTTTTTTCCCTTTTTCCCTAACCATTTTTGGAAAGATACCAAGCAGTGGTATTGCTGGGATAAAGGATCTAGGTAGCTTAATAATTCCTTCAGCATAATTCCAGCTAGCTCTCCCAAAAGTTGGATCATTCCACAGTTCCACCAACAGTGAATTAGGGAATTCCGTGTCCCAATTTTTCCACAAAAGCAATGAACTTTTTTTGTTGTTTTTTGGAGGGCAATTCGGATTAAGTGACTTGCCCAAGGTCACAGGCTAGTTTTTGTGTTAAGTGTCGGAGGTCACATTTGAACTCAGGTCCTCCTGAGTGCAGGGCTGGTACTCTATTCACTGCACCACCTAGCCACCTGTAGCTAAACTTTTAAGGAATCCCTTTGACACAGATGTCAATAATAGACTGTTAGCTCTTTCAATGGTACAATTGTAGCTACATTTCCAGTTTGCAGCTCTATAAAAACATGTATCAGTTAATCTCCACAACCAAACTTTGAAACAGTTGCTATGACATGTATAACCTATATCAGATTGCTTACCATCTCAGGGAGAGAAAGAGGGACAGAATTTGGAGCTCAAAACTTAAAAAAAAAAGAAAAAGAATATTAAAAATTGTTTTTACGTGTAACTGGGGGGTAAAATGTTATTTAACAAAAAAGTGAGAAGTGAAAAATCTAGGCAAACTCTTCAACAAAAAGTAGTTGCTATTACTGTCCTAATTTTCCATCTAGGGAAACTGAGCCTGCATGTGGTTAAGTGACCTGCCCAGAGTCACAGAGCTAGTGAGCGTCTGAGGTAGGCAGAAAACTCTAGCCTTTCTGCTCCAAGTCCAAAGCTTTCCGCAGATGACTTTGTGAGGTAGGGACAAATGATACAGGGAAGGGCCCAGGAGAGCTCAGTGACTTGTCCAAGCTAACAGCCTCCTCCTTGCCCAAGCTATCCTCTCCTGGAGCCAGGCTGGGGTGTGGGGGCAGGAGTGAAAGTACAACCAGTTCTAGAAAGGGGACCAGGGGGCTTCTGTCATCGGCCAAGAGCCGTGTCTCAGTTGTACAAGAAGATGGAAGAACCAGGAAAGAGGAGCTGGCTGGTTTCCTGGAGAGCACCGCAGATGGGGTGGGTCGATCTGGAGGGAGACACTGAGTTGCAGGCTAGCAGGCAGTGGGCCATGAGGAACTGGGGCCATGGTGACAGCTGGGGAAGGAGGAGGATGATGGGCCTGGAGTAGGCGCCCATTGAAGAACAGTTAAAAGGAAGTTCGCTGGGGGAGGGAGGTGATCTGACTGTTCAGGGCACTCCCTTGATGGCCACTCTTGTACCAGGAGGTTCTGTCGAGTCCTCCAAGGCTAGGGAACCCAACTCACAGCAGGAGGAGCAAACAAAAGTATCCCAGGGAGTCCAGACAGGAAATTCCCTGGGGTCTGGGAACAGTTTCCACAGTGCTGAAGAGGACTTTGGGGTGAGGACCCAATGGGATTGATTCAGGGCAGAGCAAGGAGGCCACTGGCTGGAGGCTGGCATGTGGGCTGATACAGGAGCAAACTGAGAGGTCACAGACTGGCTGGGAAAAGCTGGGCAAAACCTGGAGGAACAGGACAAGCCCAGACAGTAGGGAGCCTGCTCCAAGCAGGTGGGTCTGCACTCTCCTCTGAACAGCCTGTACTCAATCTTGTGTCCTACCACCCCCCCCCATCTGTGGTCCCCTCATTGTGTCTTCCACCTTCTCCCAATCCTCCCCTTTCTCACCACCCCCTGCCCCAAGGCGCAGCTCAACCCCACTTCCTCCTTCTGATTAAGGTGGAGGGCAGAGAACTCCTCCCCAGCCTGCATCTAGGGAGGCACCCAGGTCATTCCCCACCCCCACTCCTGACTTTTCAGGGCTTCTCTTTTGGCCTCTTGTCTCCCGCACTAGACGGAAGCTCCTTGAGGGCAGGGGTGGACTTTTACCTCTTTTGTATCCCAGCACTTAGCCCTCAGCCTGGCACAGAGCAGAGACTTCATATGTGTTGCCTGACTGACTGACTGGTGGAGTGTCGACAGAAAAGGGAAGCTTGAAGAAGGCCTGGGTTTAGCAGGAAGATAAAGAGTTTCCATTTTGGAAATGCTGAGTTCCCCCAGATGTGCTTCCCCTTCCACCCCTTCTGCTTCCTAGGTTTCCATTCATGTTTCTACCTTCTTCACACAAACTTCTTCCCCACCTTCCTTCTCACTGTCCTGTTCCTTTGAACAACGTTGATCCTTCCCAGGGCCATTTTCTAGTCACACTCCTCTTCCCACCAAGGCTTAGGGAGTGGATGGAAAATGATTTATTATTAAATGTGAGAGTTAATCCCAAGCAAAGTGAGAAGTATGAGGGGCACGAATCCCTGTGTGCCCACAAGGGCAAAGGTTCCGCTTGGTCAGAGGGTCCCTAGTTAACCCCATTGCGCATTTGCCTATAAGCCTGAGGCCATGGGATCTACCACTGACTGTCCTTGGCCTCCTTCTCCGCTGTCCTCTGACCTCTGGCTGAGAGTCTTCCTGTGTCTGGTTCGCTGGGTATCCACACAGGTTTTCTCCCTTGTCTTTCCTGTGTAGCTTAAAGATGATTTTAGCTTCACAAAACTAAAAGCAAACAGATTTGGCATTTACTAGCCCTGCATCTGGCCAAGAACTCACAGCTCTTATCTCAGACTGTGGTCCAGAAATCCAATCCCATTCTCAAACACCTTTGTCTTAAGCAACTGTTTGCTTTCCCAATCTGCCTTTCTTCTCAGAAGCCCTGAAAGGGCAGCATGGAGCTGAGTAATGCCAATCTTGTGCCTCAGGGGACATTAGTTTCTCATGCTAGACTGGCATACATTTCCTTCTGGATTCCTCCTTGCAGAATCATTTGTACCCATGCATGGTCCTGGGGCGGGGGGCCAATAGTAGTCATCCAGTTAGATGAATCTTTGATATTATATGTGATCACACATATGTATTTGTACGTGCATGTGTATCCATGTATATCATGTATAAATCTGTGTGTGCACACACACATATTTAATAATACAATATAATATATGATATAATATGATATCTCTCCTCCTGAACTCTCAGTGGTGATTTGACCATGGCATCTCTGTCTCTAAGGTTCATGTGTAGGTCCCTGATTCCCTAACTGGCCTTCACACCCCTGTTGTGCTCCCAAATTGTGCTCCTGGCAAGGAGAACAGCCATCTCTAGGCTAAAAGGAGGACCAGCCGGAGATGATGAGCCCTGTCCCCCCCCATAGTCTGGACACTGAGAGAACACCACCAGCCCTCCTCCATCCTCCTCTGGCCCTCTACCATCCCCCTTCCTCCACCCTCCATC
The DNA here is from genome assembly GCF_028583685.1 of Petaurus breviceps papuanus. Taxonomy (NCBI): domain Eukaryota; kingdom Metazoa; phylum Chordata; class Mammalia; order Diprotodontia; family Petauridae; genus Petaurus; species Petaurus breviceps. Next base: position 1,037,211 of record NW_027186377.1, read on the forward strand.
ATCCCAACAGTCCTGGGAATACCACCAGCCCTCCTCTGTCCTCCTCTGGCCCTCTGCCATCCCCCTTCCTCCACCCTCCATCATCCCAACAGTCCTGGAAACACCACCAGCCCTCATCCCAACAATGGGAACACCACCAGCCCTCCTCTGGCCCTCTGCCATCCCCCTTCCTCCACCATCTATCATCCCAACAGTCCTGGGAACACCACCAGCCCTCATCCCAACAGTCCTGGGAATACCACCAGTCCTCCTCAGCATCTTGCCAGAACCAGGATTCATTGACTCTCCTCAGAGCTTTGTGCCCCACCCTCCAACTCCCTCTCAGGGAAGCCTCACCAGACTAGAAGCTGCAGATAAGGAACCAGCTTGTCTCAAGTGGACAGCAGACATTTCCTCTCCCTCTCCTTCATCAGAAAGCCTGGGATGCTCATCCTTTGGCTTGTGTTCCCTGCCCCTCATGTGTCTACATGGCACTTCCTCATCCATGTCTCCCAGGCTCCTGCTGCAAAGTGTGGGCAGGTTTCTCTCCCTGCAGGTGAGGACCATGGGAAGAGCCAGACTTTGGATGCAGGCCCCATCACCTTTGAGTTGTGTGACCTTGGACAACTCATTGCTCCTCTCTGGCCTTCATTTCTTTCTCTGTAAGATGGTAGAGTCAGACCACACAGTCTCCTTCCAGGCCCCTCCAGCTCCAAAATCCTGTGGCAATTAAGCTGAAAGGAGAGCTAGGACCAGGCATTGAAGTTCAGGAGTGCTTGGTTCTCTCTCTGCTGAGAAGGAAAGACAGCAGCTTCCTATTCCTCAGTCACTCTGGCACTGGACCCCGGTTTGGGCAGCTTTTCAAAGCTGAGAGACCAGAGCTATTGTGCAGACACCCTTCCCTGCTCTATGGGCAGTGACTACAGCACTGGCCTTTAGCAGAAGCCAGGAGGCAGGGGCTGAGGGGCTCAGTTAAGTCCCCAGACCATTCCCCTCCAGGCCTAACCACGGCCTTTCATTTCAGAACACACCAAGAGACTGACTGGAGTGAAGAAGACACCAAGTCTAATTTGGGGGTAGAATGTTTGGACCCACATGGTTCTGAAACTGGCTGTGTTGAAATGACCTGTTCTTCTGATCCAACCGTTCTGGAGAGCAATTTGGGACTTTGCCCAAATTTGGGGCTCTAAAACAGTGTGTACCCTTCGGTCCAGCAATGCCATTACCAGATCTGTATGTCAAAGAGATTTTTTAAAAAGGGAAAAGGACCTATTTATACAAAAATATTTATAGCCACTCTTTTTGTGGTGGCTCAGAATTGGACATTGTAGGTATGTCCATCAATTAGGAAATGGCTGAACAAGCCGTGGTATATGAATGGAATGGAATACTGTTGTGTTATAAGAAATGATGAGCAGGCGGATTTAAGAAAAACCTTGAGAGACTTACATGAACTGATGCTGAGTGAGGGGAGCAGAACCAGGAGAACATTACTTACAGTAACAGCAACATTGTAACTGTGCTATTCTCAGCCATACAATGATCCAGGACAATCCCAAAGGACACATGATGCAGCAGACTAGAATTGATATTGATTAAATACAGACTGAAGCAGGCTATTTTTAACTTTCTTTCTTCCATTGTTTTTTATTTGAGTCTTCTTATACAAAATGACTAATATGGAAATGTTTATACAATTGCACATACATAACCAATATCTGATTGCTTACTATCTCAGGAAAGGGGAGGGGAGGGACAGAAGGTAAGGACAGAATTTGGAATGCAAAACTTTAAATAAAAATGTTTAAAAATTGGGGAAAAAAGAATCAACCAGATGAAAAAAAATGAAATGATCTGTTCTTAGATCCAAAAACAACTATTCAGGTGCTCTACCTTGGAATAACTCTGTTTTCTAAGAACCTGAAAATTTTCCATTGAAGAGATGTTTTTTCTCCTGTTACTTAATAACATCTGACCAGCAAGTTATTCTCTTTACCAATAGTCTGATAGCAGGGGCCCTTATCAGCAGATAAACACAGCCTGACTGCAGTTTGGACCTTCCCTGCATTGGAAAAAAAAAGCTAATTCAGCTAGAGAAGGCGAGGGTTGTTTCTCTCTCTCTGTCTCTGTCTCTCTCTCCTCTCTCTCTGTCTCTCTGTCTCTCTCTCCCTCTGTCTCTCTCTCTCTGTCTGTCTCTCTCAGATAACAGTGTCTTATTTCAAAGCCAGTCTTTAAGGGAGTTGTTGATACCAAGTAAGGGAGGTAAGCACCTTACAAAGAAGCCAGAAGTGTGACATTCCAAAGTTAACCATCACAAAATTCCCATTGTCTCTAAAGTCCATTTTGATACAAGGTAGGAAAGTCAGGAGTTGTGAAAGCAGACTGCCCTAGAGTCTGTAGGTCTAGAGGGACTCCAAAACATGTAGGTTATATCCCTCATTTTAGAGGAGTCTGAAGTTCAGAGAGAAGAATTTGTAGAAGACCACATAGTTAATAATGACTGGACCCAGGATCTGAATGCAGCTCTTGGCTCTGGTGTCTTCAAAGTGTTTTCTACCATTGAGCCCCTAAGACTGGGCATGGAGGCTTGTTTCCTGTTCTCTGGAAGTATAGAATCCTCTGGTTCTGAAAATCAGGACCTGGGAGACACCTAGACAGCCTGTGTTTGCACCAAGGTCTCCACAGAGGGGGCATCTTCCAGCCCCTCTGGCCACTCTGGGACAGCCAGCAGCTAGAGGAGGCCTTCCCAGGCTTGTCAAGCCTTCTTTTGTCTCTTTGCTGTTCCCCTCTCTACTTCCTATGCTCCCCAGCAGAGAAAGGCTAATCCCTCTCCCCACAATAGGCCTTCATACTCTTCCTGTGTCTACAGTGAGCTACCCAGGGCACTAAGTAGGCAGCAGCATCCCCCTCCAGTGCACATGAGAAGGGCTGACAAATAGAACACAGAGATGGGCGTTGGGCAGCAAGCAGCTGGGACGCCTGTTGGAGGCAGGGCCCGGCTCACCCAGCAGCTGAGCAGGTCTGGGGTTTGCACTTTGCCCTGCTGGGTGGGAGTATGGAAGATGTGGGGGAGCATAGAAAATAAAGTCCCACTCTTGGCAGTGAGGAGATGGCCAGAGGTCAGGGTTTTACAGACCTCCTTTATAATCAGTGAAGAGAACATTGGGACTGGGCTGGGGAAACAAAAGTAACATGGCAGCAGCTGGAAGAATTCCTCTCTTGCCTCCTCTCTGGTCCCTAATTATCACTCCTGGCCCAGCACAAAAAGCATTCCTTGCTGTCTCTTAACTCAAACACTTATTTGGGGGCTCCTGGAGTGTGTGGAACTGCCCCTTCCTCCTCACAGCAGCTTTGTCTCCACAAACATCGGCCTCTTGGGGTGGTCCCTGAGAAGTGGGAATTCTCTCATGCCTCCCGATTTTTCAGCCCACCTACTGCTCTGAGGAATGCAGGCCAGAAAACATGAGGTGGTAGGACTGTGAAGACATATAACCATTTTGGAAAGCAATCTGTAATTGCACAAATAAAGTCATTCCGATGGCCCTTCTGGTCCAAGGAAAAAGAAGCAATCCCAAAAAAACAACCCAGATCATTTAGGTTGTATGTAATTGAAAACCTTGGGCATGAGTGAAGATAATGCAACTGGGGTGAGAAGAAATGTGGTCAGCTGGGGAAAAAATTATACCAAATATCTCTTCAAAGAGCCAGTCATGCATTGCTAATGGAGGTGCCGTCCATCCGACAAGAAGCCATTTCCTAACAGAGACGTGGCTAAAGCATACAAAGAATTTTCCAAAGAAGAATTGCAGATAATCAACAACCATGCCAAGGAACCTTCCTGTCTCTCTATCTCTCTCCTCACCTCTTTCTCTCTCTCTCTCTCTCTCTCTCTCTCTCTCTCTCT
>NW_027186377.1:1041193-1043655 GCF_028583685.1 Petaurus breviceps papuanus
ATATATATATATATATATATATATATATATATATATATATATATACATAGCAATCTTGGGGGCATTGAGAGGGGCATTACTTCTGGAAATCAGGAAGCTATCGTTGCCTTCTCTGCCCTCCTCTGATCTCATCTGGAGGACATGTTTACTTCTGGGCACCATGGTTTGAGAAGGACATTGGTGAGTGTCCAGAGAATGAATAGCCTTATGTCCATTGCACACAAGGGTCATTTGGAGACACCAAGCATGGTTAGTTTGGAAAGGAGAAGAGGGAGGCAGGGGTGGACATGAGAACTCCCTTCAAGTACAGGAAAGGCTGTCATGAACTGGGAGGATTCGCCTTGTGCTCTTTGGCCCCAGTGGGCAGAACCAGGAACAAGGGGAGAAGTGACCAAAAGGCCTATTTTGTCTCATGTCAGGTAAACCTTCTTACCAATGAAGGTTGCACAAGAGGGGGATAGGTGGCCCAAGGGAGGTCACTGTGGGTCCCCTCTCCTTGGAGGTCTCCCAGTAGAAGTCAGATGACTTATGGAGCATTGCCCAGTGAGGGCTCCTTGTGTGTATGGGCTGGACCAGGTGGCTGCTCTCCAGTTCTGTGATTCCATGGATCTGTGACTCAAATGACCATTCCCTTTGAACCTAAGGACTCCTTGCTGGGCATTGTAATGGGAATGTACATTTTTAAGATCTTCCCTGCCCCTAGGCTTAAGTGCACCTGGAGCTTGTGGTGGAAGGCTTGTTTTTCAGGAGATACTTTTTTGATTCGGCAGTGGGTCAAGAGGGTTGTTACATTCTCTGACCCAGGAGAAGACTATATAAACCCTCATGTGAGGCATAATTACAGCCTCCAAAGAAGAAATATGAGGAGGTAACTTCCCCTACGTTTTGAGGAGCACACTGTATATATTAGACTTTCTTGATATGGTGGTTAGCTTTGCAGAATTTTTTTTCTTCTTTATTCCTCTCTTTAAAATTCTGTATTATGAGGAATGACCAGGTATGAGGAGGTAGACAGTGGAAAATGTAAGTGATACAAAAATAAATGCCTAATCTTAAATAAAATTATATCAAAAGACCACATGTTCTAAGGTTTTGCCAGACTCCACTCTCTTGCCTTATCTGAACATCTGAAAAGCTTTTACCCTCCTTCCCTCCCAGGAGGGCTCCACCCTGTTCCCCACAGCCTTTCTGAGATCTTTGACCAGGGCTCAACAGTCATAGCTCTGGGTCTTGGGAGATTCTGGAATAGAGTCTCCCTATGAGCTTTCCTTGGGAACATGAACTCAGGAAGAGCAGAGAGGGACTCTTTGATTATCTTTCACTTATCTTGACTTTCAAGTTCCTATTAATCATTTTTGTTCTGTCTTCTCCAGACCAAAGTTCCTTCTCTTTGGCAGAGAAAATGCAAACAAACAAGCCAAATGAGTCACTCTGCCTTCTCTTCATCCTCATCACTCCATCCACCTTGGGGGATGGCATCCACCTTTTTTCCCACACTGAATAATATTTTATTTTTTCCAGTTACATGCAAAGATAGTTTTCAATATTCACTTTTACAAGATTTTGAGTTTCAAATTTTTTTCTCCCTCCCTTCTCCTCTCCCCAAGACAGCATGGAATATGATGTACGTTATATATGCACAATCATATTAAACACATTTCCACATTAGTCATGTTGTGAAAGAAGCATCAGAACAAAAGGAGAAAGCTGCAAGAAGGAAAAAAGAGACAGAGAAAATAGTATGATTCAATCTGCCCTCAAAATGCACAGCTCTTTCTCTGGATGTGAATAGCGTTTTCCATAATGAGTCCCTTAGAATTACCTTGGATCATTGCATCTCTGAGAAGAACTAAGTCCATCCAAACTGGTCATTGCAACAATGTTGCTGTTACTGCATACAGGATTTTTCTGGTTCTACTCACTTCACTCAGCATTAGCACATGTAAATCTTTACAGGCTTTTCTATTCGTCATTTCTTATAGAAAAGTAGTATTCCATTACATTTATATACGACAACTTGTTCAGCCATTCTGTAATTGATGAGCATCCCCTTGATTTCCAATTCTTGGTCACCACAAAAAAAGCTGATATAAATATTTTTGGACATGTGGGTCCTTTCCTCTTTTTTTACTATCTCTTTGGGATACAGAGCAGCGGTACTGCTGGATCAAAGGGTATGCATTGTTTTCTAGCCCTTTGGGCATAGTTCCAAATTGCTCTCCAGAATGGTTGGATCAGTTCACAGCTCCACTAACAATGCATTAGTGTTCCAATTTTCCCACACATTCTCCAGCATTTATCATTTTCCTTTTCTTCATGTTAGCCAATCTGATAGGTCTGAGATGGTACCTCAGAATTGTTTTAATTTGTATTCCTCTAATCAATAGTAATTTAGAACATTTTTTTCATATGACTAGAGATAGCTTTAATTTCTTCATCTGAAATCTGCCTTTCAGATTTAT
>NW_027186377.1:1043665-1045695 GCF_028583685.1 Petaurus breviceps papuanus
AAGATGCTGGTCAATGGCTAGTTCTGGGCGGCGTCCGTCTTGTCCCCCCTTTGCTCCTCTTCTTTCCCCAGCAGAACTAACAATGTCCTTTTTTGTGACAGTCTCAACTCGGTCTGAGCTTAAGCCCTCCGGGTGCTATTCCTGCCGAGATGGGGTGCCCTTCAAATCCAGCTCCCATGCTCTTTTTTCCCACTTTCTGTTTTAAAAGTCTGCTGATAGATGGATTCTCTGCATAGCCCCATACCTCTCTTTAAACAACTTCCCATTTCCATATTCATTAAAATTATTTCTGTGAGAGGGACCCTCAATGAGATTTCAGCAAAAGCCCTAGGTGAGTAGGAGCTAAAAGTTTGTTCAGTTGTTTTAAAGTCATGACCAACTTTTTGAGACCCCTTTGGAGTTTTCTTGGCCAAGTTAGTGGAGTGGTCTTCCATTTCCTCCTCCAGTTCACTTTACAGATGAAGAAAATGAGGTAAACAGGGTTAAGGGGCTTGCCCAGGGTCATACAGCTAATACTTGTCTGAGGTCATATTCAGACTCAGAAAGATGAGCTAAAAGTCAGAGACATTGAAGTGGAAAGGGAAAATCCTTCAGATATAAAGCAGACAACGTGTTTGGGGTGGAGATGGGGCACATAGCATTCACATCTTCCTCCAGAGTCAGATATATATCTACTTAGAATTCCCAGAGGGCTCTGGGAAGCTGAACTGAAGCAGATGCACTTGAGACTAGGGTTCCTTGTCCTCTCTCTGTCCTGATACTCCATAATTCAGCCTGGTGAAGACTATGGACCCTTAACAGATATTTATTAAACACCCCCTAATGGTAGGCACTGCCCCAAGCTCTAAAGATAAAAATAAGTATTGTCCAGGTGTGAGGTGATGGGGGCCTGAGCTGGAGGGATCCTGCATCAGAGGAGAAAAGGCCTATGCAAGAGATGGGGCAAAGGTGAAGTCAACAAGCCTTGGCCCCAAGTTGGATCTTGAGGGTGAGAAATGGGCAGGAATCCAGGAGGGCTCCTAGGCTGAGAGCCAGAGGGCCTGGGGGGAGGGCGCTGCTATAGACAGATATAGGGAAGGTAGAGGGGGAGGGGGAAATGAGTTCTTTTTCTGGACATACTGAGTTTAAGATGTCTATAAATATCCAGTTTGAGATGTCTAAAATGGAGGTGCAAAATTGGAGATAACAAAGAGTTTGGGGCAGGAAAGGCAGATCTGAGAATCATCAGCCCAGAGAGGGTCATTCAAGCCATGGGAGGTGATGAAATCACCAAGGGAACTACTCTGGGAGAAGAAGAGCAGAGGGCCCAGCACAGAACCCTGAGACATCTCAGGCTAGAGGGAGGGGTCATGGTTCCTGCTAACGGTTCACCTGGAGAGAGTGTTGTGCTGTCCAGCCAAGCCAATGGCTAGAGACAGAAAAGCCTGGAGTTGCCTTCTGAAGAGTGAGCCCAGGGAAGTCAGAATTATGGATCCATCCAGCAGAGATAGTGCAACCCTGAGAGGGACTGAGGGGCTCCTCCCTGGCTGAGCAGCAGACCCTCCATAAAGCAGGAGCCCAGTAAGTGTTGGAGATTAAGGTGAAAAGGTGCCCATTGATACTGGTCACCAGGGCAGAATGCTTGGGGAGCGCGTGGAAGTACATCTTGCATGGGGTCCTTAGAGAATGAGACAGGAAGTGGAGAAGCAGCAGGTCTCATCTCCAGAAAGCACAGGCCAGCCCCAGCCTCTTCCCATCTTCCCTCCTCCTCTGCAAGAGGCCCCCACCATGCCTACTTCACCCAGGCTCAACTCACCTCCTCACCCATTGCTTTGCCTCCTGCAGACCCCTCTTCTCCTTTATCCATTCCCTGTATGTACTGTCTTCCCACATTAGAGTGTAAGCCCCTTGAGAGTTGGGACCACCTTGTTGTCTTTTATTTGTCTCTCCAGCACTTAACACATAGTAAATGCCTAATAAATACTGTCTTTATGTGTCTGTCTCTGCTTTTTCATTCATTCCCCTCTTCTCCCTCCTTCTCTCTCTCTCTC
>NW_027186377.1:1050695-1085484 GCF_028583685.1 Petaurus breviceps papuanus
TCTCTCTCTCTCTCTCTCTCTCTCTCTCTCTCTCTCTCTCCTGTCTATCTGTCTCAGGAACTAGAAAAATTAAACAGGTCACACAGGCTCCCCTCACCAAAATATACAAACAATTGATGGAGGAGAGTCAGTTTAAAGGTCAAAGATTAGTCCTGCTATACTTAGCTCCCCTGGGCTCCTTTAGGGTGAGTGGTCCATCAGGGGTCAATTGTCAGGATTCTTGGTGGAGGGGTGAGGTGTCGTGTGCTCATTGGCCTTAGGATGAGAGGACTTATTCATGGACCAACTCATTCATGAAGCATTCACTGGGTGTGGCACAAGATTTCAAAGGCCAAGTTAATCAGAACTGGGAGATCATGTCTCTCTCTGCTCATATATGTACCTGAACCACCCAAGAAATCAGGCATTTGGCCCAACATGCTGAGCAGCTTGTCAGCTGGGGCTGGGAAAATGGAGGTATTTCTAAGGATGGATCTTAAAAAACAACACTAAGAGAAATGATGGTTCTCCTCTTATATTAATAACCAATGATTAAATTAGATTTTAGCTTTTCCCTTCCTATGTCCTCATTCAGAAACCAGCCCCCATAGGTTATTCAACCAGTCTCTGAAGGACAATGTTGATAGATGAGTTTGACCAAATCCTCTGGGTACACACTTCTGCATCTTGGATGGGACCTACCCAACTAGAAGACTTTACAAACAGAATCCAGTATAGGTGAGCTCTTGACCTAGGAAATAAGCCGTTGTCCTTGGAACCTTCCATTAGAATTTAGGGTAACCCATCTTATGAATGGGAAAGCCAACCAGCAAGGTCTGGATAGAAATGCCCAGATTGCTGGAGGCAGCTGAGTCTCATGATTAGGTCAAGTTCTCAGTAGGAGGAGCTGAAGACTTTTTGCCCACCTCCTCATTAACCTGTCTACCCCCTGAATGATTGTTAACCAATGAGAGTTGATTTCCACCCTCAGAGACACCCCCTTTTAAGCATTCCATGTTTTCCAGGGGACATCTTTGGTTACTGGGAGAAACCACTGACCTCAATCAATTTATTGATTATTTGCTTGCCATAATTAATAAATTGATTACTAATTACCCAGAAACTCTGCCATTTGGACATTTGTTTATAATGCTTTTTTAAATTAACTTATTTTTCTTTTAAATAGTATTTTTCCCACAATTACAAATTCAGAAAATTTTTAGCATTCATTTCTAAAAGATTTTGAGTTCCAATTTTTTCTTCTCTCCCTCCCCTCCCCTCTTCTGAAAATGGTAGGCAGTTTGATATTGTTTATGCATATGCTCTCATGTAAAACATATTTTCATATTCATCACAGTTGTGGAAGAAGAAAGAGATGAAAAGTAAAAAAAAACATGAAAAAGAGTAAAATGAAAAAAACGCAAGCTCCAATCTGTATTCAGAGTCCATCGGTTCTGTATGCGAAGGGGGCAGCATTTTCCTTTGTGAGTCCTTTGTCCTTGTCTTGGATCATTGTGTTGCTGAGAGGAGCTGAGTCATTCCTAGTTGATCATCACATGATGCTGCTGATACCAGGTACAATGTTTCCCTGGTCCTGCTCATTTCACTTTGCATCAGTTCATACAAGTCTTTCTAGGTTTTCCTTTACTCTGTGTGTCTCTACTTCAAGTCTGTTTCTTGTAAGCAACATATTGTAGGATTCTGGTTTTTGATTCGCTCTATCAGCTTCTGTTTTACAGGAGTATTCATCCCATTCACACTCACTGTTAAGATTACTGCCTGTGTATTTCCCTCCACCCTGGTCTTCCTCCTGTTTGTCAGACTTTCCATTTGTAACAACACTCAGAAATAGTCATGGGAGAACGAAAAACCTGGAGCCACATCTAGGAAGGAAAAAGCAAATTTATCTTCTTTCAAGCTTTATACCTCCTTGGTGCCTAAGCTCAGGAACAGTCATAGACCCTTCACCATCCACAGACCCATAGAATATTAAATCTACAAAGGACCTTAGACATGACTGCTACCCTGCTTGACCCCCTCACTTTACAGAGGGGGAGACTGAGGCTGAGGGAGGGCAAGTCATGTAGTGAACTGATGGCTGAGCTGGGACCTGGTTCTTCCTGACTTCTGGTTTATCAATCTTTCCACTTGCCTGCCTTAAAGAAAGAGAGCTAGAATTTCCATTGGGGAAACAAAGAAGTTTCCATTCTTGCTTCTGCAAGTGTCCAGAGGTGTGTGGCTGCCAGCCAAGGTTGGTGCTTCTTAGATCCTGGGCCCTCTTATCAATCTACAAAGCACTTACAGGCAGTGACCCCAGGGATTGAGCAATGGGGCTGATGTTCTCTTCAGGGGAAACAGCTCACAGGCCCTTAGAGAGAGGACAGGTCAGCTCTGGGCTTGTGGCACTCAGCCAAGACTTTAGAGTGAATCCATACCTGTTTGCACTGGCTTTGGTATGACTGGAGCCAGCTGGGGCTTGGCAATGAAGCACTCTCTGCTGTGTGTAAGGCCCCCTTCTGGGTCCTGAAGGGCTTCCCATGGCCAGTCCCTGCCCTGAGAGATCACAGGATTTTAGAGCCCTGTGGAGCCTTTGAAATGATTCAAGTCAGCTGCCAGAATTTTGGAAAAGGAGCCAGACCCACACACTCTTCTGATCTCAAGTTCTGGGCTCAGTCCACCATACTGCCCACAGGTGAGTAGAAGCGATAAGACATGGGTATGAAACACAGGCTGTGTTACCTGCCAAGAGAGACACTTCCAAGGTGTTTGGACTCAGTGAGGTGTGGATGCTTCCCACTTGACCAGCTGGGGGGTGGCCTGGGACCTGGCTGGGGCAGCAGTCCTTGTCTTCTTGACCTCTGAGCCCCCTCCTCCCTGGTTTCCACCCCCTGGGACAGGGAATGGCCAGCCGGGGCAGCGAGGTGGCAGCAGCTGCTCATGTCAGCCTAGCTGCCTCCTGGTGGGGGGGGGGGGGGGCAGCACCTGGGTTGTGGCCTGCAGGCTGGGGAGGTACCTGAGGCTCTGAGAGCTAAAGGGGGTCACTCACAATCTCCCAGAGGCCGGATCTGACACACAGCTCTCCCACACTATCCCTGGATGCTGGGCTGACACTGACCAGTCAAGTGGTCAATGGCTCAATGGCAAACCTGATACCCCAGAGGAATGCCCTGAGGTTGTAGCTCCTTGCAGGGGTGGGCAGAGCCAAGGCCAGGCTCCTGCCCTCCCCTTCACAGGAGCTTAGTGTAGCCTGTGTTGTGCACGTGGAGACCATGCCCCGAGTGGCTCCTTACCACAGCCCACCCACAGACCCACAGAGTAGGTAGAAAATGCATACATTGTGCAAAAGAGGACCCAGCCTGTCAATAGGAGAGAACTGAGGAGGACAGGAGAAAGGAAGGGGCTTCAGTCCATAAACCCTTATTAAGCTCCTACTATGTGTCAGGCATACAGAGAAAATGGAAAGCCAGCCTCCGTCCTCAAGGTGCTCATGGCCGAATGGGAGGGACAACATGCCAAGACCCTCGGACAGATAGATACACACCAGACAGACAAGGAGAGATCCCCGCGGAGGCTGCAGAAGGGGGCCTCGAAGGAAGCCAGGGAAGCGCGGAGACAGAGGTGAGGATGGAGGGTCAGCACCCCGGCTGTGGGGGTGGACGGCCAGAGAACATGCCCCGAGGGAAGATGGGGCAGCCAGGACACCAAGGACGCTGGCCTGCAGAGGGTGGGTGGGTGTCCCGTGTAAGACTGGAAAGGTGTGTGTTGGGGCAGGGGCCAGGCTGGGACGTCTTCAAAGGCCAAACCGGGGGGTTGGGGTTGGAAGAGACCTCAGACCAGCCATGCCAAGCCCCTTCATCCGCAGACCAGGAAAGAAGCCCAGAGGCCGAAGGGGCCCCTCAGGATCGGGCAGACCCCAAGCGTCAGAGGGAGGCTCTCAGCTGGGGCTCTGGGCTGGATCGTCCCTGTCTCTCAAAGGCTTCTAGTTCAGAATGAGGAGGCACCTGGGGAAACTGAGGAGGCAGCTTCTGACAGCAGAGAAGAGGCAGTGCCCGCCTGGGCTCGGCCAAGGTGTTCTGGGCCACCGGAATGGCCTGAGCTCGCGTCTGTGGACCCTCACACCCCAACGGCTGGGGCCACTTCTCAGGGGATGGGGGGGGGAATTCGTGCTCAGGCACAGGTGGGAGCAGGGGAGACACCAAGGTGGGGGAGGAGGGGAGCACAGGGCCTAAGACCTGGCCCCAACAGGGACTTCTGGTGTGCCTACCAATCACTTTTGAGTGGAATAGTTTTCTGTTTTTGACCTGCTGATCTCAGGTCAGGACAACAACAAGCATCCCTGTAAAATTCTACCCATTGATTCTAATCTTCCACCAAAATCCCACGTGGGTGCCTCATCATCACCAGTAATCACTTATTAAATGCCTACTGTGTGCCAGGTACTGTGCTAGGCACTGGGGACAGAAAACCCAAAGTGTGGGAGTTCATGTGTCTTGTGTGGGTGTGTATTATGTGCCATATGTACATATCCGTATATGTTTGTGCGCCTGTATCTGCAGGTGTCTATATGTTTGTGTGTGCGTGTGTGAGGGCTCATGCATGCCACCTGTCCTGGCTCAGCAGGGACTCTCCTTTGCGTCTGCATGCTCCGTCCTTCGCCCAGAGCTGGCCACTTCCTGGGATTTCCCAAATGCTCAGGGGTGGCTCATAATAATAGTGTTCATCCCTTAGAAAACTGGAAAACTTCAAAAGAAGAGGACCGATGACCTCATGGGGTGACGTCAATGTGAATTGGACTTGAGTGAGGCAGAGCCGTGGGAATTCGCAGCCTCACTCTCCTCCAGAATCACTGAAGTCCAGTGGCGGCACAAAAGTCAGGATGACGGGCGATGGCCCGGGATGCAGTGGACGCCCTTGGCGTCTTCAATGTCTGACCAAGCTCTGAGAGCTCCACGCGCCTGCTTCCGCGCCTTCGTGGCTGTTGGAACGAACTATTCTCAGCCCCTCGTTCCGGCAGAGTTCGCCCATGCTTGGGGTACATATCCCCTGACTCAGCAGCGACTTTGAGGTCTGTTGATCACCCTCAGCCTGATTGAGCGTCTTCCCAGACAGTTTGAGCGGGACGTGGCTGCTTCCTGGAACCACAAGGTGTGGATGGACACCAACGATGGCGGAGCAGCCCTCCCCCCAGAGGGGCTGGCTCTCTCTGCACAACCCCTGGGGAGGGGTGCTCATGGATGGGAGCTTTAGGGCTCACCAAACACTCTACACAGATTGTTTCATTTCTTTGCTCTGGGGACCCCTGGGCTCCCTGTCCAACAACAGAACGTGGTTTGGGCAACACTGGGCTTTCCCCACTGCGACCTGGGTGGGTGAGAGGGAGGTTATAATCAGTCTGTGCTGAGCCGTGGGGCCCACCAGCGCCTCTTTCAGGGGCCAGGCCTCCGTTTCCTTTCAAGACGCTTGTACAGGAATGGATGGAAATGGTGGATGGTGGGATGGAAAGGGCCCGAGTCTGGGAGTCTGGAGTCCTCGGTCCATGTTCTAGTGCTGCTGAAAACTAGCTGGGTGATCCTGGGCAACTCACAGCCTCTCAGAAACTAGAGAAGGAGGGAGAGAGGGAAGGAAAGAAAGAAAGGGGGAGGGAGGGAATGAAAGAATGAGAGAAGAATGGCAGGAAAGAAGGAGGGAGAGGAGGAAGACTGGAACAGGGGCCCTCTGCCTCTGCGCCCCCCAGGCCTGTCGCTTCCAGGCCAAGCAGCTGAGACCTGAGGCAGGGACCTTTCCTGGGAGCAGAGGGAATCGGGGGGCGAGGCTCAAGGACGAGACTGAGAGCCATCCTTCTGCAGGATGGGACTGCCCCGGGAGATGCCCTCAGGTCGTGGGGCTTTTTTGGGTGCTGGCTTATCCGACAGCTTTGATTCCTGGATGGTGAACGGGGAGTTACATGGGAATGTGTGTGGCCATTAGGCTGGCTGGGCTCCTCATCCTTCAGCCGCTCTTCCCATTCTCTCCCCTCTCTTGTCAGGCCCCAGCCTCACCATCTCCCCAACCACCAGCCTGGCTTAAGCTGTTGGTAGCTTGCCTGGATGGCTCCTCTTACTTCCTGCTCTCCCTTCCCGTTCCAGTCCCTTCTCTGGAGCTGGCCTCCACACAGCTGCCAATGGGATTTCCTGCCTCCCCCAGACACTCCCTTGGGTGGTTTCCTCTTGGCTGGAGGGTTAAATATAAGCCCCCTGGCTGGCCTTCCGCCCCCTTCCAGTCTCTCGTTCCCAATAGATTTTACGTTAGTCCCCTGGCTCCCTCCACTCTGTCTCTCAGCCACACGGCGGGCCTCCTTGGGGTTCCCCTCGCAGGAGGGTGCCTCTTCCACTCCTGGGGGGTTGGCATAGGCCACCCCTGGCCCAGAGGGACCCCCTCCCACCTGGGCCTCTGGGAATTCCCCCCTCTGACTGTGGCCCAGGCCCAGGATCCCCTCCTGGAAGGTGCTGCATGCTGTCTGTGTGCGATTGCCTGTCATCTTGGGGAGCGGGCAAAGAATGTGGAGGCCAGAATCTTGGGAAGTGAAGTGAGTGCTGAAAACTAAAAAGTAAATAAACAAAATAGCAGAGAATGCAGGCTCTTGGAGGCTTTTGTACCCTAGCCCCTCGGGCAGCGCCAGGTACACAGTCGGCGCTTATTAAATGTGTCTGTGCTGACTTTACATGCCTATTGCACCACTGTGTGCAGGGCCAGTTTGTAGCTCCCCAACCCGGCACATGATAAAGTCTGATGTCTTGAACTGATTTCTGGCCCCATCTTTACACTGGGGACAAAGTCAGAGACAAAGGCTGAGCCTGCGGGCTGGAAGGCAGCTTCTGAGAAGGAGCTGCCTTCTGGAGGGCCTGCTCGGGGGCTAATCCCTCACAGAGGTGGGCACAGAGCCCTGGGTGGGGAGGGGAGAGAAGAACCAGCCCTGTCTTCCTTGAGGTCACATCAAGAAGGCAGCAGGCAGACAGTGTGCCTAGGAAAGGGTACAGCCGCACACCTTCCTGGGCTGAGCGCACCTCCCCAAGGGTGTTCTATGGGCCTGGCACCCAGTGATGGTGACCAGGACCATAGAGAGCTAGCATGCAGACTGCAGCAAGAGCACCAGGGTGGGATCATGGAGGGGCTTTGGAAGGGCCTTTGGGGCACAGCCCAGCCCGTCCCATAGCAGGTGACTGAGCTGAGACCCAGAGGGAGAAAAGGACTTGCCCAGAGTCACTGAGCTGGGATCTGAAGGCAGAGCCTCCATCTCACACCTGGAGCTCTGCCCCCCACCCTCTGCTGCTGCTGTTGTGAGCCAAGGTTACTTGTGATGCATCCAAACTGAGGCCCAGGGTCCTTGGAATTCTTCAACACCAGTCCAGAAGGACACTGAGCCCCAGGGGCTCCCAAAGGCTGTGGCTTGCATTAGTCTGGTGCCTGATAAACCATGGTAAGCAGCCATTTGTCCCTTGTGCCACCTCCTCCAGGATGCCCACCCAGGCAACAAAGCCTGCCTTGTCATTTGCCATTGCCATAGACTTTGAAAGCTGGGTGCCCTGCCCCTGTGGAGAGTTCCTTGAGGTCAGGGCTGCGTCTTCCGTGTCTGTTCCTGCTGTGTCTGATCTGGCTCACAGGAGGCCAGGCCAGAGGGGCTCCTGAAGGGCAGCCATTAAGAACTGGCTCTGGACCTCAGTCCAGAAACTCTGTAAAATGGGACTGCACATGACATATGGAAGGAGAGCTAGATGTGAGCCAGAAGACTCAGCTTCAGCTGCCAGCTGTGACACTTCCCTCTGGTGAGGGGCCTGTGACTCTCTTAGTGTGGGCTTCATAAAATGAATGGAGTCACTTGGATTTGAAAGCCCTTCCATTCTCTTACATCCTGAGACTCTGCTCCAAGCTGTCGGTTGGAGACTACCAGGCAGCACACTGGCCAGAGCGCGGGGCCTGGCATTGGGAGAGCCTGAGTTCAAGTCCAGCCTCAGACACTTACTGCGTGACCCTGGACAAGTCACTGAACCTCTGTCTGCCTCAGTTTTGTCATCTGTAAAATGGGGATCATAATGCACCTCCCTCTCAGGATTGTTGTGAGGGTCAAACAGACAATATTTACAAACCTCTTTGCAAACCTCACAACTGGATACCAATGGTGGCGATTAGAATTGTAGGAAATGTGTGTAGACCTGAGGCCACCACATACATAATGGTAGTTCTTGCTATCCAAGATTCCTGCAGCCTGAAGGGAGGCTGGGCAAGCTGGGGCAGGTGGAGGTGGTGGAAGGCACTCGGAGGAACATCCAGGCTGCTCAGGGAATGCCATGATCCATGGGCATCATCCAGCCCAGCGCACACCGACTGTGCCAACCCCATCATTCCAAGCCACTCCCCCCCATGCAGCGTGGGCCTGGGCTGTGGGGTCCCCACCCCTGCCTTGCCTCAGAAATGCTGCCTAGATACTGAATGGACTTGGACAGAAGCTCTCCAGGACCAAGGCTGGCCATGACACCCAGTGCCAGCGAAGCTGTGTTTCAGATTTCATCCCTGAACTGAGTCGGGCTTGGCGCCCAAGGTTCCGTTCCTTTTTATTTTTTTTTTCATATTAAACAGATTTTCCCATTAGTCATGTTGTAATGAATTAGAACCCATGGGAGGAGGCACGAGAAAGAAGAAACAAAAACAAAAATTGAAAACAGGCTGCTCTGGTCTGCGCCTGGCTCTCGCAGCATCGTCCTCACGAGCCCTTTGGAATTGTCTCAGGCCCCTGCATCGCTAAGAAGAGCGAAGTCTCCCAGTGGATCAGTGTTACAATGTTGCTGTTACTGTGCACAAAGCTCTCCTGGTTCTGCTCCCTCACTCCGCTTCAGTTCATGTGAGCCTCCCAGTGGATCAGTGTTACAATGTTGCTGTTACTGTGCACAGTGTTCTCCTGGTTCTGCTCCCTCACTCTGCTTCAGTTCATGTGACTCTTTCCAAGGTTTTTCTGAAGCCTGCCTGCTCATCGTTCCTTATAGCACCATAGTATTCCATTCCATTCAAATACCACAACTTGTTCAGCCATTCCCCAATGGATGGGCATCCCTTCAATGTCCAGTTCTTGGTCACCACAAAAAGAGCTGCTGTCAATATTTTTGTACAAGTGGGTCCTTTTCCTATGTATATGATCTCTTTGGGATATAGCCCTAGAAGTGGTATTGCTGGGTCAAAGGGTATACACATTTTTATGGCCCTTTGGGCATAGCTCCAAATATTCTTCAGAATGGTTGGATCAGTCACAACTCCACCAAAAATGCATTCGTGTTCCAATTTTCCCACATTTTCTCCAACATTCATCATTTTCCTGTTTTGCCATGTTAGCCAATTGGATAGGTATGATATGATATCTTAGATTTTGATTTGCATTTCTCTAATCAATAGTCATTTAGAGTATTTTTGTATGACTATAGATAGCTTTAGTTTCGTCATCTGAAAACTGTCTATTCATATCCTTTGACTATTTATCAATTGTGTAATGACTTATATTTTTATAAATTTGACTCAGTTCTCTATATATTTTAGAAGTGAGGCCTTTATCAGAGACACTGGCTGTAAAACTTGTTTCCCAGCTGTTCACTTCCCTCCTAAGCTTGACTGCGTTGGCTTTGTTTGTGCTTGGCACCTGCATTTTTCTCCTGGTTCTGCTTTCTTCATAAAGTTCTTCCCACTCTTCTGAATTCCCTTGTTTAGGCATTCCCTGGTCAATGGCCACCCACCTTGTTTCCAGTTTGGTGCAACCACAAAAGGTGCTACTGTCACTGTATGGGGATGGATGGACCCTTTCTTGGTGCCTCAGATTTCCTCCCTAAGGACATGTACCCAAGGAAGGGGGTAGCTGGGGTAAAGAGAAGTGAGGGATTTTCCAAGAGAAATCCAAATTGTTCTCTGATGCATTGCCTGCTGTGGCTGAGGGTATGAGTACACATCTGTTTCCTGGCTGAAAGCCCTGACTATGGGCATTTGTACCCACTGAGGCAGGGCTCTTCCCACCCAACAATGACTGAACATAAGCTTCCTGCCTGCTCCCAGGGGAACCCCAGAGGCTCTGTCCCACTCACCCACCCACCCCTCATCACTTTGAGCCTAGGTCCCTCCCAAGCCTGGGGTCCTGAATCTCCTCAAGCTGTAGCTTTGCTCCTCTTTGCCAATTTGCCCCTGAGAGGCTCTGTTTCGAATTTCTCTTAGCATCGGTGGGTTAGGATACTTCTGCTAGGATCCTTGATGGCTTGAGAGCACCTCATGTCTGACCCCCTGCGCCTTGATGAATGGTGCTTGGGATGCCCGGGTGAGTGGCCTGCAGGGCCTGGCTTTGGGACCATGCCCAGAGATGGGGAAGTTCCTCTTGCTTTGGGGGGAATTTTTAAAAGAGCATGATGGTCACTTCTACATTTTCAGAAGGCTTTCCACTCCATGATTCAGTGAGAAAGACTG
Source organism: Petaurus breviceps papuanus (assembly GCF_028583685.1). Lineage (NCBI taxonomy): Eukaryota > Metazoa > Chordata > Mammalia > Diprotodontia > Petauridae > Petaurus > Petaurus breviceps. The sequence continues at coordinate 1,061,145 of NW_027186377.1, forward strand.
GACAATGAGAGTCATCCACATTCTAACATTGAGTGATGGGTCACCCATCTCGGTGGTAAGTGCAGGCGCCAGGGTCCAGGGTCTCTCCCTTGCCCACACCCAGAGGAGCTGCTTCTAGTTGCTAGGCCAGGCCTGCCCACCCACTCCAGTACTTTTCCTAAATGCTTGGGAATGAATCCAGGAGGGCTGTTTACAGAAAGCTTCCTGGGGAACCAGACAGAAGGTTCTGAAGGAAGGAGACCGAGGGCCCATTGTCCCTCCTGGGCCAGGGCTCAGTTTCTATTTCTCCTTGAAAGGTTTGTGCTGTGAGTGTCTAAGGCCAGTGGGGCTCGTTAAGGGGGCTTTCCACCAGCAGTGGCCTGGAGGGGGCTGAGCTGGGCTCCAGGTTCCCTCACCCCTCTCTTTGGTCTCCAGCTCCTGGCCAGTTCCCTGGCCCTTTGCTTTTCCTTTTCCCCTCCAAGAGTCCAGACAGTGCCTTTCCCAAGATTTCTAATGGCATGCCCACAGCCCTGTTTAGCCCCCCACACCCTTACTGCCTCGGTATCACACAGTTGGAAGGGACCCCAGGAGCTGGCTGCTCTTACCAAGAGTCCCCTTGGCCCCCTCCTGGTCAGTGGTCATCCAGCCGCTGCCTGAAGATCATCAGGAGGGAGCGTTCTTTCCTTAGCTGGCCCCCTTAGTCTGCTTTGGGGGTGCCCCATAGGTAGGGTACTCTTCATGCTGTGAAGCCCCCATCAGCCAAGAGGAAACAAGAGGCCACTCCCACTCACCATTTCTGTTCTGCCCCAAGATGGAGCACAGGAAGGTGAATGAATGCTTCTGGCCCATGCCAGATCTTCAGGTCATTGGAGTCCATGAGAGGATGCCTCCTGAGGCTTCTCCCAAGCTAAACAGCCCCAGATCCTCAAACTTGTCCTTGGATGGTGGGTTTTCAAGGGCCCTGGGCCCAGAGAGAGAGCGTGGAGGGAGGGAGAGAAAGGGACAGAGAGAGACAAAGACAGAAAGGCAGAAAGAGATGGAGAGACAGAGAGACAGACAGAGAAAGAGAGAGACAGTAAAAGAGAAAGACAGAAAGTCAGAGACAGAGAGGCAGAGAGACAGAGACAGACAGAAAAAGAGAGAGACAGAGACAGCAATAGAGAAAGACAGAGAGAAAGAGAGAGACAGAGACAGAGAGAGAGACAGAGATAGAGCAAAAGAGAAAGACAGAGAAAGTCAGAGACAGAGAGGCAGAGAGAGAGAGACAGAGACAAACAGACAGAGAAAAAGAGAGAGACAGAGACAGCAATAGAGAAAGACAGAGAGAGAGCAAAAGAGAAAGACAGAAAGTCAGAGACAGGCAGAGAGAGACAAAGACAGAGAGATAGACAGAGAAAAAGAGAGAGACAAAGACAGAAAGGCAGAGAGAGATGGAGAGACAGAGAGAGACAGAGAAAGAGAGAGAGACAGTAAAAGAAAGACAGAAAATCAGAGACAGAGAGTCAGAGAGACAGAGACAAACAGAGGAAAAGAGACAGAGATAGCAAAAGAGAGAGAGACAGAGACAGAGAGAGACAGAGAGATGAAAGCTGTAAAGGGAGTATTTGGAAGCTGGGTTGCTCCCAGTAGTCAGAGTCGTTCAAATAGGGATTAAAAGTTTGTTTTTTTATTCCAATGAGCTGTTTCTTTTCTCTAGAATAAAGGTAGGCAACCCATTTCCCTGTCTGGGCCTCAGTTTCCTTCTCTGCTCATGACAAAGAGATGTAGATTAAACCACCTTTAACGGACCCTTCCATAGCCCCGAAGTTTCGAAGACTGAGGGTCGGTCAGGGACTCATCCCCCACCGCCAAGGACTTTCAGAAAGCCCTTTGAGAAGAGAAAGGGCTTCAGAGAAATGCCTGGCAAAGACCAGTGGTCAGCCTGGGCCCTCGAGTGGTCTTCAGGCTCTCCTTTCTCTTCTGTCCCTCCTGCCTTTCTTGCTGAGGCCCTCGGTCCAGGCAAACCTAATGTGGAAACTCGGGAGGACCCAGGCCTCTGCCCTTTGGACCTTTTGCAATCTTCTGTGAACTTCTTATCCCAATGAGCTCAGCACTGAGCCCTATATAAGGGCAGCTCCAAATGAGGGGGCTCATTTTCCCCAGCAGGCAGCCACAGCAGGAGAACTCAGTCAGCCAGCCAGCCAGTCAGCCCAAGGGGACTCAAGACGGGTTTGGGAGCTCCCAGGAGGCCCCCTCCCTGGCGGGCCACCATGGGGCCCTGGGGCACCCTCCTGCTCCTGCTGTTGATGCTGGGTTCCAGCTCCTCCCGTAAGTTCTGGGCATGTGGGTCCGGGTGCTGGGCAATAGACCCATGAGCAGAAACCTGTTCGATCTGATCTGGAGAAAGAAACCAGGCATGGAGGGAGCTCTCTAGATGTCTGGCCTGAGGGCCCAAGCAAAGGCCTCGGCACCCTGTTTCTGGTGGGGGGGGTTGGAGAGGGGCTGTTTCTCCTTCTCTGAGCCCCCCCCAGCACAGTGATGATGCCAGAGGTGGGGAGCCCCAGGGTTGGGAAGGAGCACTGCCCAGGGTGGCAGTGGTTATGGGAGAAGGAGCCCCCAGAATGCCCCCAGGCACAGAAGCCCTGCCTTAGTGGGCACTGATATCCAGGGCCCATAGCCGAGCAGCAAGACTGCTGTTAGCAAACAGGCTTTTCCCAGAGGCCATCATAGCCTGGAGAGCAGGCAAGATCAGGGAGCACAGCCTGGTGCACTTTGGGGGAAGGGTGGGGAGTCTGCAGGGGCTAGGATCAGGCTCTCACCATGCTTTGTTTCTCTCCTTTCCCTCCAGAAGAGGAGGGGTCAGAAAACCAGAGCCCAACCTGTCCAAGTAAGTCTCTGGAGAGCCTGGGTGCTGGGGGTGGTGGGATTGGGGATGCCCTGGGGGACAAGGGCCCAGATCCAGAGGGCTCAGGGCCCCAACTTCCCCCCAGCTTCCCAGGGCTGAGTCCTCCAAAGCGAACATTGTGTTGCTGTTGTGGGTGGGATAATTAATCATTGATCAGTGGGCTCCTGAGTGGCCTCTGATGGGAAGGCCAGACTGCCTCCCACACACCACCCAGATTGTCCTAGGCTGTTTATTTGTCCCGTCCGGTCCCTTCCCCCACCCCTGGGGCTCCCAGGGAACTTTGGAGTCTGACTTGGGGCAGCCAGCCTTAGTCAAATAATGAGGGTCACTTTCCTTTGGCAGGGCCCTGCTGCCACCTGCTGGCCAGACCCACCCTCTGCCCACACTCAGGCCAGCTTGGTGGCAGGATGACCTGCTACTGGCCCTGAGGCCTGCCCTGTAACTGCAATGCAGGGGCTGTGCACTCACTGAGGAGCTGAGCTCACATGGATGCCCACCCTGGCCCTCTGCCGCTGAACTGCCCAGAGCCAGCCAAGACAGGCACCCCTGGCACTGGGGCTTCACAGTGCTCAGAAAGGCTCGCAGGAGCTTGTGCTCTCCCCTATCCCATCAGTGGGAAGCCTCAGTTTGGGAGGCCAGGGCACCAGTGTTGAGTGCGCAGATGGAGGCCCCCAACTCCTCAGGGTCACCAGCAGACCTTCGGAGCCCTGTACATACCTGACTTTTCCTTTCAGAAGATACTACCCGCTTCAAGCACCTCAGAAAATATGTCTACAGCTATGAAGCCGAGAGTGCCAACAGTGTGGCTGGCACTGCGGACTCTTACAGCGCCACCAGAATCAACTGCAAGGTCTGTAGCTTCTGGGAATGCCAGGGGAGTGGCCTCCATCCCCTGGGGTCCTGTGCAAACACAGGAGGGAGGGGTTTCCAGGCCAGCATCCCTGGGCTGCTTCCCCATCTGAAGGGCCAGGCCTTTGTTAGTCAGTCATCAGCCAATCTTTGTATCTGCAGCTCTTAGCACAGAGCCAGACACACAGGAGGGGCCTAAGAAATGCTTACTGACTGACTATCTGCCCACCTGCAATTACCTGTCTAAGAAAGTACACACTGAATCCTTTTGTCTCATTGCAGTAGGGATGAGGCAGGGGCAGGTGGGGGAGATACTCTAAGCCATCCCAGGCAGCCACCCAGGTGTTTGGGGTGGGCAGAGGAAGTATTTTGCATGCTCTGCCTGAGGCCCTGCCCCAGTTTGGGGGTCTCCAGAGTCTGCTGGAGCTGGTGTCATTGTCACAGAGATCTGGCGGCAATCTTGAGTCTTGGAGGCTGATGCTGGGTTTGGATGTGAAGAAGGTGCTCAGGCCAGGACCCAGAATGGGGACCCTTGTCCTCTCCCCCTTCATTAGCATTTTAAGCAGAGAATCTCCCTCACCTTTGAGGATGCCCAGGGGTCAGGAGCCTCCTCTGTCTGGGCTGGCTGCCTCCCTTCCTTGCCCTCCCCCCCCTCCCCACTCCCCTGGGAGTTTGGGAAGGGCCAGTATGGACTTGGGCTCTCTCTCCCTCCTGGCATGGCCTGGAAGGAGTCCCAGGCAGGAGCTCTGGCCAGCTTGACCAGCCACACTGAGGATGTGGGTAGAGGCCAGCAGCACCTGTGCTGAGCTTGGGGGAGCTTTCAAAGCCACTTGTTCACCACCATGCTGGCCATCCTAACCAGCCTGAGGAGTACCAAGTTCCCCATGTCCTAGGCGCTGGTAGACTAGCATAGGGTTATTGACAGTTTGGTCAGGGGGTGGGAGGGGCAAAAGGCATGACCTCAAAATCCCCCTCTCCCTCTGGGAAACCCCCATTAGAAGACCCTAAGTGAATCTCCCCATGGACACTGGGATGCAGATAGCCTGCCCACATGAAGCTTCCAGTACAGGCAGGCACAGAAATGAGTAGGTGGTGAAGGCCACTGGCATGTGGAAGAATCTGGCTGAGGAAGAGTCAGCTCTGGCCTGGGACAGCCAGAGAAGGCATCCAGTGTGAGGGCCGACAAGCTGCAGAGGAAGGCAGGGGAAAGCGAAGGCCACTCAGCCAGAGCTGCCCACCAGGCTTCGAAGAGGGGCGGGTTAGTGGGGACTGCGTGGGGGAGAGCATGAGCAGAGCAGTGGGTGAGGGAGCCGAGGAAAGGCCAGGAGGTTGGCTCAGGGAGGAGGAGCCAGGTGGGGATGGAGGCAGAGCTGGTGTGAAGCGACCTCTCACCTCCCCTGGGGCCTGGACCCCAGCTCGGCCGGCCCCGACCCTGGAATCAAGGTAGGCTTAGGCAATGCTCAGCAAGGAGTAAACCGCGGGCTTTGGCACCGTCAAGGTGAGCAGGGGTCAGGGAGCTCCCTCGGGAAGTTTGGGGTGCTGACCCTCTTTCCCCTCAGATTTTCCTGGCCTCCGCCCCGACTGGGCCAAATGGTTCAATCGCTCCCTGCTCATTCTTGGGAGTAAATGCCAGTCAATCAACAAACGTTGGCGGTTGCTCCCACACTCCTCGGGGAGGCTCTGTGGGCTCCAGCGGGGACCAAAGCTTGTGACTAGCTGCTGGGCCTCCCTCTCACCTGCGGAGTCCCCACAGTGCGGAGCTCCCACAGGGCAGGACAAGGAGGCATTCGCACAGCCCTTCAGCCGCTCTGGGAGGCAGGAGATGAGCGAGGCCGCCGCGGCCGCCCGACCCTGGGCAGGCCCGCGGGTGCTCAGGGTGGGCTCTGTTTTCAGGTGGAGCTGGAGGTCCCCCGGCTGTGCAGCTTCGTCCTGAAGGTGAGCCAGTGCACCCTGAAGGAGGTGTATGGCTTCGACCCAGACGGCAAAGCCCTGCTGAGGAAAACCAAGAACTCGGACGAATTCGCCGCCGCCCTGTCCAGGTGAGGAGTTCGAGTCTGCGCTCCCCTCGGCCGGGCTGGACCGGCCCTGGCAGCAGCTGGGCGTGGAAGGGCCGATGGATGGGCGGGGGAAGGACCGGGCGTCTAGAAGTCGTCCGCCCAGTGACCACGGAGGTCCCGGGAGGGCAGGGCTCTGCTCGGGGTCTCCCGGGAAAGGAGCAGAGACGAGACTGGGACGGGTGTCCTCGGGAGGAGGCAGAGCCCAGGCCCGCCACGGCTGTGTCTTGGAGCAGGTACGAGCTTCGGCTCAGCATCCCCGATGGGAAGCAGGTACTGCTGTACCCGGAGAAGGAGGAGCCGGCGCACATTCTCAACATCAAGCGAGGCGTGGTCTCTGCCCTGCTGGTGCCCATGGACACTGAGGACGACAAGCGGGTGCTGACCCTGGTGAGAACACGCGCCCATCCGCTGTCACAAGCCACCATGTAGACTGAGTTTAAGACTTGCCAAGCCTTTTACAAGCTTCCTCGTGGGACCCTCAAGTGGTCCCAGAAACTGAGGAAGAGCTGAAAGTGATTTGCCCCAGGCCACACTGGTGACAGAATCTGAACTCAGGTCTTCCTGACTCCAGGCTCTCTGCCTACCGTGTGCCACCTAGCTGCCCTATCATGTGCCTGAGTCCGTGCTGGCAGGATCCTCACTGCCCAAGCCAAATGGGGAATTGAAAACAACCTCCAAGAAAACGAGTGTCTGGTGGCTCCCGACCCAAAGGCCACAGTGTAAACAGCAGGTGTCGTCTTGTCCTAACCCTGACCTACCTTCCTCACTGCCCTGGCCTTGGACAGGGAGGGAGCTAGGCAGCCTCCTGGCATGCCAACAGCCCTGCCTGGCAGATCCTCTCCGGCCAGAGGGATGGAGAATTCCCATCCTGCGATGTCAGAGTGGACAGAGGGCTGGGACTCGGGACAGTACCCTTTCCTCTTAAAACAGCACCCATTTCCAAAAAACCTGAAATTGTTTCAAAAACTGAGGATTTTCTGAAAATTTGTATTGTGGTGCGGCCCCGAGTTATGGTTCCTGAGAGCCTCCAAGTCTGGCACCTCCCTCTCACTTTCTGGGCAGGGAGAGGCTTCCCCCTCTCTGCTGCTCTACTGATGCCCACCCCCACTCCCCTGCCCCACCCCCAACCTGCTTCTTCTCTCCTGCTCAGGACACCGTGTACGGGAACTGCTCCAGTGACGTCACAGTCCGGGCAAGGAAAGGAAATGTTGCAACCGAAATATTGATCAACAGAAACCTGGAAAAATGTAATGGATTTAGGCCCATCAGCAAAGCTGCCAGTCCAATTGCCCTCATCAAAGGCCTGGTGAGTGCCTATCCTTCTAGGTCCTTAGGGTCCCGAGTCATGGTCAATAAAACCACCAAACCTCAGACCTGGGAGGGATGTCACCCAGGACCCTTGGGACCCAGAGAGGGGGAAGCACTGATCCAAGGCCACACCGAGGGACTAGGATGTCCAGCTGCCACTACCTACCAGCCCAGGGCTCTTTGCATGGAGAACGGGCCTTTACGGGCATCAGATAGTGATGCCCAATGGCCCTTGGAGGAGGGAGGCAGCTGTGTCTGGGTCTCAGGGAAGAGACTGACCCCACCATCTCACAGAGAGGCTGGAATTGAATCTCTCCTTCAGTGCCTCCCCACACCCACTCTACCTCCCATAGGCCTGAGCCACTGACCCAGTCCCAGCCCTGGGTCGATTCTGTCTGGCAGTCCAGTGTCTTTGAGACTTCATCAACCCAGTCTTGGGAATCGACTTGCCCCTTGTCGACCCATTTCTGGGATTTCCTGTAAATGTGTTTGGGCCTTGAGCAGCAGGCACCTGGGTATACCCTGCTAGGAAGGTTGTCCTTGGCAAGGAGGGACAGGGCTTCAGCACTGAGCCCTTGGCCATGGAGTTATTCTCCTGTTGAGCCTATCTAGGTTTCTATTACTATATGTCTTTGTCATTTCCCCCCTGGAATGAAACTCCCAGAGGGCAGAGGCTCCTTCATGCCTGGCCTATCAGTGTCCAGCACATAGTCTGAACGAGAAAATGAATGAAGGAGTGAATGAAGGAATGAATGAATGAAAAGGGTGAATGAATGAAGTATTAAGCACAGACTACAATGCTTGCAAACAAAAAATAGGCCAATTGGGGCACAGCAGTGGGGCAGAGGCAAGGCAGGTTCCTCAGGTTAAGGCAGTGGCCAAGCTTCCTCTGTGTCCCAAGAAAGAGCAGAGGAGAAGACCCTGGATTAAATTGTGGTGATTGATTAGCTGCCTGAAGCAGGCTCATGAATTCTAGAAGCCTTTGTGGAGCAGCAGCCTGACTGTGCCCATCTGGGCATCCTGGAGCTGCTGGGCTGGCCTGGTTTGGGGGCATCCCAGGGGCAGCTCTGGGCCTTCCAGCCTGGCTGGGGATACAAGGCACCCTCACTTGAAACAAAAAATAATAATGATTGGGGGTGATGGTGATGGTGATGATGGTGAGATTGGTGATGGTGATGATGATGGTGATGGTGATGGTGGTGATGATGGTAATAATGATGGTGATGGTGGTGGTGGTGATAGCAGGTGTGAGGCTGCCCTGTTGAGGAGAGTGGCAAGGATTCTGCAAAGACAGGGAAGGCAAGAGATCAGGGTGCCAGGATCTCTGGGAAGAAGGCTTTGTCCAGAGTGTGCTCAGAGCTCTGCCCTCTGTCAGCCCCTGCACATGTGGAGGGGAAGGGGCTGGCACTAGAGCTGAGAAGGGTGGCCCAGGTCCCATCCTGGCTTCAGAGCAGACACTCTTCCCAATTCTCGTTTCCAGGGTGGCCCCTTGTCAAAGCTGCTCAGTAGCCAGCAGGAGTGTGCATACACTCTGGACCCTCGGAGGAAGCATGTGACAGAAGCTGTCTGCAAGGAGCAGCATCTCTTCCTTCCCTTCTCCTACAAGTATGTGACTCTGGCCAGCAGTCTATGAGCCACCCAGCTTTCACTGTGTGTCCAGCCCTGTCTTAGGCAAGGGATGGGGTGGGAAGGCCAGGTGAACAAGACTGTCCGGACTGTGCTAGGGCCTCGCTGAGCCCAGTGGGGCCAGAGGTAGAGACACAGTTTGTCCTAGAACAGTCAGAGGGGAGAGGGTGCTGGGGGCTTGTACAGGAGGAAGGAGGCCCCGCCTGGGCTCTGGGATTAGTCACCAGTGAAGAAGGTCTGGCTTGAAGTGAGGTTGGTCATCAGCCAATCAGCAGTCATCCAAGGGGAGCCCTATGCTGGACCCCTGCCTGGGTGGGTAGTGACCAGGCAAGGCCAGAGTCTGGCTGAGGGCACCATCCAGAGCCCCAAACACCAGGAGGCCCAGTGAAGGGGACAAAAAGGCAATGCTTAAGAGTTGGGGTGGGCCAGGAGGTTGAGGGAGGCCTCCTGGAGGAAGTGTGGCCGGAGTAGGCCAGGAAGGACAGATGGGCAGCATTTGGAGAAGTGGTAATGGAAGGGGTTCAGAGTTGGAGAGGCCGTGTTCTGCATTCCAGAAATCAGTATGGCATGATGGCCCACATCACACAGACCCTGAAACTTGAAGACACCCCCAAGATCAACAGCCGCTTCTTTGATGAAGGTGGGCTATGTGGCCATGGAAGCCTGGCCAAGGTGGGGCCGGGCGGTGGGAAGAGCCCAGGATCTGGAGTCAGGGCATGTGGGGGGTCTGGGCCCTGGTCTGGGGGTGCCTGACCTCCTTCTGCAGCCTGGGTTCTGTGCTTCTGCCAATCCACCTCTGTAGTCATGGAAGGGCCCTTCCCAGCAGTGTCCTCTATGGGTGGGGTGGACTCTGGGAGGGATGGGAGTGGGCTCCGGAGACTGAAAGGAATGCTGGGTGTGAGTGGCCTACCCCCAGCCCCATCAAGTTTCTCTGGACATTGGCCTGCCCTCCTGCTCTGGCAGCCAGCATCAATGATGATGGGGACCCAGAGTTCAGAGCTGGGGGGCCTGTAGAGATCCTCTGGTCGTGGATGAGGAGTGTGAGGCCTAGGGAGAGGAAGGGACCTACCCCATGGGGAGTGAGTGGCAAGGAGCCCAATCTGTTGACAATGCAGTGGATGGACTCTGGAGGTAGTGAGTTCCCTGTGACCAGAAAGGGCCAACCAATGATTTCATGCTGCGGCAATAGTGGAGGAAGGTGGGTCCCCAGACATGGGGGCTCCTTCCAGCCCTAAGATCCTGGGCATGGCCCTTCCCCCTTCCAGATGCTTTTCAGAAGAGAAGCCTTGCCTTAGAGAGTGTGGAGGCTGCAGCTCCAGCCAAGGAGGGTGGGGAGATGGTTCTGAAGACCCTCCAGGAGCTGCAGAAGCTGTCGACCTCAGAGCAGAATGAACACCAAGCCAAGCTCTTCAGCAGACTAGTCACCGGCTTGAGGGCCCTCAACGAAGAGACCATCTCTTCCCTTTGGCCCAAGCTTCTCGAAGTCTCAAGGTAATGTCATCAGGGGCACCGGGCCTGGGAGGCCAGAGCAGGTAAGGGACAGGCCTGTGCCCAGCATGGCTGTGAAATCCAGAAAGGGACTCTGAGCTGGCCAGCAGAGGGGCCTGCGAAGGCCCTGGGGCTGGGCATAGGACACAGATGGGCAGCCCAAGGCCCCCATCTCATCTGAAGGGATGGGAGCTATATTACAAGACAGTCAGATAGACTCAAAATCAGAGAATGACCCTGGACAGCAGGTAGCGGGTGTGGAAGGCTACAGAGAAGCCGCAGAGCTGGAATGAGGTTTCCCAGTGGCCGTGGCCCAAGGAGCCACCAGCTGCATGTGGTCGGGCAGGGCCTGGGTCGGAGCTGTGGGCTGGGCCCTAAGGAAGCTCTCAAGGTTCCTTCAGATGACGCCTCTGCCTTCAGGGGGCTCACAGCCTGCCGGGGACGGGACCCCAGTTCAGAGAGCTCAGGGACAGTGCTACATGTTACACGCGTGAGAGGGGCCCGGAAGGGAGGCCGCCAGGCTGGGCTTCAGCGGGTGAATGTTCCATCCTGCCGATGGGCAGAGGCTGGACGTTTCTGGAGGCTCTAGGGATGTCCCTGGGCTGGATGCCAAGCCCTGTGTCCTCTTGTCCCCCAGCCCCCTGGCCCTGCAGGCCCTGGCACAGTGTGGGCAGTCCCAGTGCTACTCGCACATCTTGCACTGGCTGCAGACTGAGAAAGCCAGCCCCCTGCTGATCGAAGCCGCCTCCTACATCATGGCGCTGATGCCCAACCCCTCTGCCCAGAGGCTGCAGGAGATCTTCAGAGTGGCCCGGGAACGGCCAAGCCGCATCACCCTCTATGCCCTGAGCCACGTGGTGAACAAGTGAGTGCCCCCTTGATCCTGGGAAGGGGAGGCCCCTGGCAGAGGGATGCCCAGGCCCTGAGCTCACCTGCCTCACCCTTGCAGGGTCCTCCTCCCTCCTCCAGCTCTGTGGGCTGGGCATCACAGCTAGTATGAAGCCACGTGACAAAGGAGGGAACTGAGCCTCTGTGAGCAGTGGCATCCCTGCCCAGGATCTTCAGGTCCCTGCTAACTCTGCTGTCTGTCCCCAGATTCCACCAGCAAAGCAGGATGGTGTCACAGGAGCTGAAGGAGGTCGCTGACTACCTAACCTCGCAGCTTGGGAATGAGTGTACGGGCAGTGAGGAAGCCACCTACCTGACCCTCAGGGTACTGGACACACTCTCCCTAACCAGCACCCACCTGCTGTCCTCAGCTTCCCCTGCCTTCCTCTAACAGGGCCCCCTACTTCTTCTCCTGGCAGGTCATCGGCAACATGGGCAGAGCCCTGGAGGAGGCCGGTCCGCAGCTGAAGGCTTCCCTTCTGAAATGCATCCAGAGCGCAGTGCCGGCCCTTTCAGTGCAGAAAGCTGCCATCCAGGCCCTGCGGAAGATGGAGCTGACTGAGGAGGTGAGGCCGGGGCACGTGATGGGTCTAGGGGGCCAGGGACCCCAGGGGCTGCTCCCAGACCTGCCTGTGCCCACTCAGTGGGTGTGTCTACAGGGAGGCTGAGCCCCGGGCCTCTTCTGTTCCTCCCACCACGGGCCCGGCCTGTGGGCAGGCTCCCCTGAGGGTGGAGGGAAGGAGCCTGCTGGTCCAAGAAGCCCCCAGCCCTCCCCCTCTGTTCTTCTCCTCTATCCTCACCTCCCCATCCAGAGCAAAGCAGACCTGAACCAAAGCCAGTTGAGTAAAAGGGTAACACAGTGCCTGGGGAACCATTCCTTTGGGTCCCTGTCCTCTAAGTTTCATGGCACAAGAACTTCCTGAGTGCCCCCTGTGGGCCTGTGCTTGGACGGGACTCTGGGCAGAGTGCTGAGGGAGGGTTGGGGGCTAGGAAGCAAGGGGGTCAAGTGGTTAGAGCATTGGGCCTGGATATAGGAAACCTGAGTTCAAATCCAGCCCCAGACTTACAAGCTGTGTATGACCCTGCACAAGTCACTTAACCTCTAAGTGCCTCGGTCTCCTCACCTGTAAAGTGGGAAGAATAATAGCACCTGCCTCCCCAGACTGTTGGGAATATGACGTGAGAAACTAATTGTGAAGTGCTTAGCAGAGGGCCTGGCATATATTGCAGGTACTTGATAAGGAGCCCGGCTCATAGTAGGTGCTTCATAAAAAGCCTGGCACATAGTGGGTGCTTCATAAAGATCTGGCCCATAGTGGGTGCTTCATAAGGAGCCCGGCTCATAGTAGGTGCTTCATAAAGGTTCACTCTCAGTATTCTTCCGCTGGTTTAATGAGCACAGACCCATTTTTGGCGTGGTTTGTTTCAAACACCACTTCTCTCACAGCCACCTTCTGAGGTCGGGTGTTCAAGTGTGACTGGGCTCCCTTAACAGAGGGAGACATCAAGGCCCCGGGACTTGTCTGGACAAGCGCCCCACGACACGCCAGGGCTCCAAACCTCTTCTTTGGGCTGCAGGTACAGAATGTCCTTCTGGTGACCTTCCTGGATGACACGGCCCCTGAAGAGAAGCGGCTGGCCGCCTACCTCCTGCTGATGAGGCAGCCCACCCACCACACTGTCCGGCATGTGGTCCTCGCTCTGAAGACCGAGAAGAGTGATCAAGTGCACAGCTTTGTGGCATCACACATCGCCAACGTCCTGGCGTCGGAGGATCTGAGTGTCCAGGAGTAAGGGGAGACCCCGCCCTCCAGGCCCTCAGCGCCGGGTGCAGGGAGGGACCCAGGGGCTGTGTAGAGGGGGCCAAGGGGCAAAGGCGAGGGCCCAGAAATAAGCAGTCAGGGCTGTTCGAGTGGGAAGACCTTGAATGCCAGGCAGAGGGAGTCACTGAGGGTCTTTGAGCAGAGACTTGGCACAGTCAGATTTGTCAGTCAAAAGCATTTATTAAATGCTTACTGTTTACAAAGTGCTGGGAATACATGGAAAGGCAAATGAGCATCCCTGCCCTCCAGGAGTGCAAAGTCTGGGGGAGAGGACCCCTGGGAACGAGGGGCCAGGCGGGCCATCAGGCTGAGCTGGGCTGGGCCCCAGGGCTGGGACTGGGAGCACACCAGGAGAAGCTTCTTGACAAGGGGGACTTTGAGAAGAGTCTGGAAGGAAGCCAGGAGATGGAGAAGGGGAGGAAGGCTCCTGGTGAGGAATGGCCTGGGGGCCAGGGGAGGCTATGGAGTAGGGGGTGATGGGATCACACCTGTGCTTTAGGAAACTCTCCTTAGTGACTGAGTGGAGAATGGACTGGAGGGGAGAGACCTGAGGCAGGCAGGGCCTCCAGGTGTGAGGTGATGAGGGCCTGCCCCCAGCTGGGGCAGAGTCAGAGAAGAGGAGGGGGCCAGGGTATGGGGGCCTGCCCCTCCCCCCCCCCGGATGGCGGTGTCAGAGGAGGGGTATTGGGAGTGGCACTGTCAGAGGAGAGGAGGGCGCCAGGGTATGGGGGCCTGCCCCCGGGGGGTGGCACTGTCAGAGGAGGGGAGGAAGCATATTGGAGAAGGTGGGGAATGACAACTCAGGTCTGTGTCAGAACCCAAAGCCAGCCCAGGGGCTGCAATGCTTTGGGGGTGTCCCCATGAGCCCCAATTTCCTTTGCAGCCTCAGGAGCCAAGTGAAGGCAGCTCTCCAGGACTCTCAGCTCCCAGCCACCATGGACTTCAGGAGGTTTTCTCAGAACTATCAATTCTCCAAGACCTTTTCTATCCCCACCTTCAGCCCTTTCTCCACCAAGGTAGAAGGGAACCTCCTGTTTGACCCCCACAATTACCTACCCAAGGAGACCATGCTGAAAACCACCCTCTCAGTCTTTGGCTTCCATCCCACTGATCTCTTTGAGGTAGGTTGTGCACCCCCCCAACCTGCATGGGCAGAGTGTCCCCCAGACGCCCCTGGGGAGACAGGCGGTGTGGGGAGCCTCCCTCTGCCCCCACTGGCTGTGGGCTCTCAGGACAGGCAATGGCAGGAGGTGTGGACCTGCCCCAGGGAGTTAACTCTTGGCCAGCTGGGAGGCCCCATCTCAAGGGGCCCCCTGCCTTGATGGCCCCCCCAGAAGGGAGTGCTTTCCTAGGGCAGGTGCCTGAGGGGGTCTGTGCTGACTGTCTCTTCTCTCCTCAGGTCGGCCTGGAGGGGAAGGGTTACGAGCCCACCCTGGAGGCGCTCTTTGGAAAGCAGGGCTTCTTCCCAGACAGCGCCACCAAAGCCTTGTACTGGGTGGATGGCCGAGTTCCCGACTCGGTCTCCCGGGTCTTAGTGGACCACTTTGGCTACACGAAGGAAGAGAAGAGGGACCAGGTACTCAGAGCCCTGCCCTGCCTCAGTCACACTCCAGAATTCTCACCCAGCTCTCCACCATGCTTCTCTCTGAAGGGAGGCTGTGTCATTCTCTTTCCTAATTCCCAGCCGGCGTAAGGTTAGGTCCCTCTGGCCCAGAGACATCTTGGCAAAACAAAACTCATTTCCCTCTGCTTTAGGAAGGTCCCTGGGGTACCCAGAAAGCTCCTCACTGTGGGGGGCCCTGCCCACCATGGCTGCTTTCCACAGGGCCTGCAGGGTGGTGAGGCAGGTCAGCCTGGGCCTTCGCTTTGCTCATCTCTACCGTGAGTGGGCTGTAGGAGCCAGCTCACAGACTGGTGGAATCTGGGAGTGGGAAGGGGCCTCATCTGACGGTCCCTGGCTGGGAATCCTCGCTGCAGCTCCCTCAACCTGTGGCCATCCAGACCTCGGGGAGGGGGCAGCTCTGTCTGGAAGGCCCCTCCAGGCTCCCCTGGAAGTTATTTCTGCTTCCAGGCCAGCCCTTGGGAAGCCCGAGGCCACTCCCCTGTCTCCCCCGAGTTCCTTTCACGGATGCTTAGACTGCGGCCTCGAGGCCACTTGTGGTCCTCTAGGTCCTCAGGCATGGCCTTTTGACTGAGTCCAAGCTTCACAGAACAGATCCTCTTATGAAGGGGCTTCGTTCTGGGATGTCTGGGTTCAGTCAGAGGCTGCAGTTGAGGACCTAGAGGGCCACACATGGCCCCTGGCAAAGACACCTTGACCCCAGTTCTCTCTGGGTCCCCCCACTGCTACCCCAGCTCTGACAATTGTCCAATTCTGCCATTTGATGGGTGCCAGCGTGCCATCATCGGCCAGCCAGGCCAGCACTCACTCAGTCTTCTTTCTACTGCTCTGCAGGACATGGTGAACGGACTCCTGCTCAGCTTCCAGAAGCTCCTCAAGGACTTGGGCTCCAGGGAAGCCCCCGAGGCCCAGGCCTACCTGCGCCTGCTGGGCCAGGAGCTGGGCTACCTCAGGCTGGAGGACCTCAGGGTCATGGGCACGGTGCTGCTTGGCTCCCTCAAGTCATTGCGGGGCCTTCCTCAGTTGGTGAGTGCCTGGGGGGCACAGAGAGCCCGGGCTGAGGCCTGGCCTGGAGGCCCTGGAAGGGCCCCCACACCTGGGTCTGGGCCCCACTCTGTGGCCAGCAGGCATCTACTCTTTCAAAGTGTCTGAGGTGCTGCCTTCTTCTGGGCTATGAGGGTGGAAAGAGGACTGCCCAGGTCAGGAGGAACCCAGAGAAGGTCTGAGGAAGGGGAGGGATCTCAGAGATTGGGGCAAACCCAGAGGCTTCTGGGAGGAGGTGGCTCCCAAACTGGGTCTCAAAGGCAGACAAGGGACACCCCAGACCCCTGGCACCCAGATCCCTGGCACCCAGACACCCTAAACACCCCCCATACCCCAGACACCCCCTGGCACCCCAGCACCCAAGACACCCTGGCACCCCAGACCCCTGGCATCCCAGACCCCCCAGATACCTCCTAGCACCCTGGCACCCCAGTACTCCAGACTTTCAGCATTCCAGACCCCCCAGAAGACCCCCTGGCACCCAGACCCCTGGCACCCCAGACCCCCAGCAGCCGGGCCCAGAGCAGTCTCAGGGAGCCTCCAGGACAGATGGGGCGTTCAGTCTGGCCAGGATGGGTGGCTATTCCCCATGACCTTCTGGGCAGTTCTCAGGGGCCTGGAAGGTGCCTCATGCCAGGCACTCAGGCCGTGGGAGGGAGCTGCACACCCCACTCACTTGGCTTCTCGGGTGCCCCCAGATTGCTGAGGCCCTCACCCAAGGCTCCAAGAGCGACCTCTTTGTCCACTACATCTTCATGGAAAATACCATTGAGCTCCCCACCGGGGTTGGACTGCCGCTCCAGCTGTCCACATCTGGCCTGGTCACCCCTGGAATCAAGGCTGGGATGAAGCTTCAAGTGGCTAATGTGAGGCCTGGAGCAGCATGCGGGCATGGGTCTGGAGGGGGCAGGAAGGAAGGAGGAGGCAGGTCCCTAAAGAGGCGTGGGCATCCTGGCCAGGAGAACACGTGGGGTTCCCGTCTGCTCAGCACTGACATGCTGGGAAGGCTTGGCCCGGCCACACAGCCAGGGCAGGCCCATGGGGCAGGGGAGGCTTTGGGGACCCTGGAGGTCAGGCACCCCTGAGAACAGAGGGCCTCTGGTCAGCGGCCAGATAAGCCTTGGCTTCCTTCTGTGAGGGTGTCACAGACTCACAGACAAAGGACAGGTGGCTTCCCCTCAAGGGCATCACGCCAAGCCCTGCCCTCTGCATGGGCACTGGCGGGGACCAGAGGCCTCCTGGAGCCTGAGGAGGCCGCAGATGGTCCGGCCCGAGGCAGACCCACTGCCTCTGCTCTCTCTCCCCCCAGAGGCAGGCAGAGCTGGTGGTCAAGCCCTCGGTGTCTGTGGAGTTTGTGACCCACCTGGGGGTTACTGTCCCAGACTTCGCTTGGAATGGGGTCCAGATGAACTCCAACCTATACCACGAGTCTGGCCTGGAGGCCCGCTTGGCTCTGACCAAGGGCCAGCTCAAGCTTGCCATCCCTGCCCCCAAGAGCCCCATCAAGCTCTTCAAAGCCAGGTACACCTCCCGCCCGGGCCACAGCACCCAGGGGTCGGTAGTCCTGGGGAGAGGGCCCAGAGATGGGAGGCCCACCCTTGGATGGAAGCCCCCTCCCCACTCTCTGCAGGGAGGACAGGAGGAGGGTCCAGGTCTGCCCGAGTCAGGGTCTGAGGAGGCAAAGCTGTGGGGAGAAGCCCTAGGAGCTAGGAATGAGGACGGTCCTCGGCCTGGGGCCCTGCCCAGGTCTGGAGCTAACTGGGCATTGCCCCTTTTGCAGTAACACCCTCCACCTGGTCTCCACCACCACGTACTCGAAGGTGATCCCACCCTTGATCGAGAACAGGAAATCCTGGACAGACTGCAGACCCCTCCTCCGAGGCCTCAACTACTGCTCCACCCTGGCCTACTCCAATGCCAGCTCCATCGAGGCCGCCCCCTACTACCCGCTCACCGGGGACACCAGGTGCTGCCCCCTGGGTTCTCCCCTGCCCCTGCCCACCTGAAGCTCCAGCCCCGCCTTTCTCCAAGGGTGGCCTTCATCCCTAGCCCTGTCAAAGATTGGGGGGGGTCCCTTCTCTGGTTCTGTCTCCTCCCCAAGGAAAGGAGTGGGTGGGACTCATCTTCAGGGCCTCCCTTCCTCCCGCCCCTAGCCCAGCCCCTCATGGAGTACCCAGGAAGCCCTACAGGTGAGTTACCCCAGCCTTGTACCACACAATGGAGAGCCGCTCCAGTCGCACAAAGGCGCGATGCCTGACCATCCCAGTTGGGGTCTGCAAAGGGTTCAGTGAGATGGCCTCTGCCCCACCCCCTTCTTCCTTGCTGACTCCAGGACCCCTAGGGTTTCCCAGCCCCATGGCAGGGGTGGGGGCAGCCCCTCCATCCTTGGCCTAAAGCCATCTTCTCTAATCAGCAGCTGTGACCTGCACCTTCCTGTCCTCAGGTTTGAGCTGGAGCTCCAGCCCACGGGGGACGTGGAGGTGTACACGGCAAGCGTGAATTATGAGCTGCAGCAGCAAGATGGGGGGCTGGTGGATCAGCTGAGGTTTGCTGTGCAGGCCGAAGGTGAGTGCCCCCATTCAGGGTGTTGGTGTGTTTGTGTTAGTGTGCCCCAGTGTGTGTACATGCATGCAAATGTGTCTGTGCTGAGTGTGCCCATGTGTGTGCATGGGTGTGAGTGTGCCTGTGCTGAGTGTGAGTGTGCCTGTGCTGAGTGTGCATGGGTGTATGTTCCTGGGAGTGTGCCTGGGTGTGTGTACATGAGTGTGAATGTGCCTTGCTGAGTGTGCCCATGTGTGTGTGCATGAGTGTGTATGGGTGTATGTTTGTGTGAGTGTGCCCGTGTGTGTACATGAGTGTGAGTGTGCCCGTGTGTATGCATGGGTGTGAGTGTGCCTTGCTGAGTGTGTGTGGGTGTGAGTGTGTTTGTGTGAGTGTGCCCATGTGTGTACATGAGTGTGAGTGTACCTTGCTGAGTGTGTGTGGGTGTGTTTGTGTGAGTGTGCCCATGTATGTACATGAGCGTGAGTGTCTGTGTGTGCGCATGGGTGTGAGTATGCCTATGCTGAGTGTGTGTGCCTGTGCTGAGTGTGCATGAGTGTGAGTGTGCCTGTGCTGAGTGTATCTGAGTGTGCCTATGTGGGTGTGGGGGTGTGAGTGTGCCTATGCTGAGTGTGCGTGGGTGTGAGTGTGTTTGTGTGCCTATGTGTGTGTATGGGTATGACTGTGCCTGTGCTGAGTGTGTGTGCATGCCTGTGTGTGTGAGTGGGGGTGTGTGCCTGTGCTGAGTGTGTGTGGGTGGGTGTGCACGTGTGTGTGTACAAGTATGCGTGCATTGCAAAGCTAAGTACATGCATGTGTGTGCATGTCTGCCCACCCCCCACAGAGTAAGGCCATGCTCTTGAACATGCAAGGTTCATGTTGAGATCATGAGACCCTCCACAGAGGGTGGAGGCAGGGAAGCGGCCTGGGGCCCAGAGAAAGCCTCGCCCTTCACTGGGTCTACAGAGAGAAGGCTGGGGGGGCAGGGTAGACGCAGAGAGGGGGCCCCGGGGTGGGACAGCACAGGGTCCTGGGTCAGGAACAAAGATAGGGCTCCCCTGATCGGTCTGGGGGCAGGGGAGGGGACAGAGAGGTCACCAGGGGATGCTCTTTCAGGCCCAGAGCCCAGTGAGGCCACAGTGACACTCAGATACCACCGAAGCCTTATGGCCTTGAGCAGTGACCTCCAGGTGCCAGACTTGGACGTGGACCTTGGCGCCAGCCTAAGGATCCGGGACCAGTCGGACAAGGAGAACGTGCTGTACAGCCTCACCATCGACATGCAGAGCCACAAGATCACTGAAGCCACCCTGATTGGCCACGTCAGGTAACCCTGGGGCTGCCCATGCCTGCAAGATGCCCCTGGCAAAGCGCTGGGCCTCAGACTCCTATGAGCTGGGTGATCCTGGGTGAATCACTTCACCCTGTGTGCCTCGGGGTGCACCTCCCCCCCAGCGTGGCTACGGGGACATTTGTAAAGCTCTGTGCAGGGCATGCAGAGGGAGCCACATAAGTGGTAGCTATTATTATGACTCCGCAGCTCTGTGCCGAGCTCTCCGGGACTCAGCAGGGTCTGGTTTCCAGCCCCCTTCTCTTTGTCCAGGCGTTCCCACGAGGCAGGATGTTGACCCTCACGTGGCTCCATGGTCTGCTTGGGCTCTTCACAGGTGTGACCGGAAGGAGCAGGGCACGATTGGCATCGTGTTCTCCGTGCCCCTGCTTCAGGCTGAGGCCAGGAGTGAGGTCATGGTGCGCCGGTCCCCCGAGAACCTTCTGGTTCATATGGACAGCTCTGTGACTGCCCTCGACACAACCATCTCCAAGAAAGTGGCATGGCGCTACGGTAGGTGCATTGCTGGGTGCCCTCTGCCCACTAGGTACGGTCAGAAAATGCGCCCTCTAACTTTTTCATTTTCAGATGAGAAGAAGCTTGAATTTGAATGGAACGTGGGCAGTAACACAGAAACCAAGAATCTGGTGTCCGAATACGTTCTGATAGCCTCCATGTACGGGGGGACCTTGTACGCGTACTTAGAGGAATGGCTGGACCGCAAAGTCACCCACACAGACATGACCATCCGCCACATCGGCTCCAAATTCATAGAGGTGAGTATAGACCCCTGGCCATCGGTCTGCCTCGCTGGGTGGCATGGGGACACCCACGTGTCTGGCCAGGCTGCGGTGGCCAGGGGAGGTTGGACTGACTGACCTTCCCTCAGCACCCATGCTCCCAGTGAAGGCATGGGGCCATCCACAGGGCGTGTGTCCCTGGACATCACAAGAAGGGCCCCTGGGCAGTGGAGTGGTGAGTTTGGTGCATTTAATCCCCGGCTCCCGTGGGCCTGTGATCTCGGGGACTTGGGGGTTGCCTCCAAGGCTGCAATGGTCCCTTCCTCCCACAGCCTCCCCTAGGTCTGCCAGTGTCCTGGAGGCCCTGCTCCCCTCTTCCGCCCACATGTGGCACCAGCGGGGTGGGGTGTCCTCGATGTCTCCCATGGCAGTAGGAGGCCAGCCCATGCCCACCTCCTGACATCCTGTCCTCTGATGAGGTCCTTTTCTCCTGTCCTCCTTGGGAGTGAAGAACAGGAGAGGACCCCAGCCCCAGCCTCTCTGCTGCCCTCTGGCTGAGACTCCTCTTGTGTTCTTCAGAGGCTGGGTGGGGAGCCTGGCAGAATGTCATTGGAGATGGGGTTTGGCTTTCCATAGCCTTCACACCCAACCTCCCCTAGGCACCCACACATTGCCCACCGCCTGCAGTGGCCATCCCTGGCCCCAGCTCTGCCCGTCGGGCTCCGATTGGGCACGGGGCACCCTCTTCCTGGGGGTGCCGAGAGCACGGCCCTTCCTCTGCCACATTTGTCGGCCCCACACCCTCCCCGCATTATCCAACGTGGCTGGGGCCTCTCCAAGAGCCCCACTGCCCTGAAACTTCTCTTCCTCCCCCAGGCGACCAACACGTGGTTCCAGAAGGTGTTGCAGGGCCTTCCACATGGAGAGACCCTGCAGAGGAAACTTCACAGCCTCCAAGATTGGGACGTGCCAGAGTTCCAGGTGCCCAACAACCTGTTCCTGAAAAGGTGAAGGAGGAAGCGGGGGTTCTGCGGAGCTGTGGGGGCGGGCGCCGCGGCTGGGCTTTGGGCTGGGAAGGTCCAGAGGAAGAGGAAACATTGACTCCTGGACGCAGGAGTGGGCAGATCATTCTTCCCATTCTACAGATGAGCAAAGCAAGGATAGAAAAGTTCACGACTGACCTAGAGCTACACTGTTAGCTAGCTAGCTGGTTGGTTAGTGGCAAAGCCACGCCTAGAGCCACAGTCCTTAGATCTGAGCCCTCCCACTGCACGTGGCCTCACTGCTCCCTTCATCCCTCCTTGGTTGCTTACAGTGATGGCCGGGTCAGGTACATTCTGAACAAGAGCCACGTGAAGGTCGACATTCCTTTGCTTTTCGGAGGAAAGTCACTGGACCAGCTCCAGCTGGACCCGGTGATCCAGACGCCAGCTGTGGACCTCCAGGCCATGGGGCTCCAGTGGCCCGCGCGAGAGTTCAAGCTGCCGCCGCTGACCATCCCCAAGTCCTACACCCTGAGGGTGCCCCTCCTGGGCGTCCTGGAGCTCTCCGCCAACGTCTACAGCAACCTCTACAACTGGTCGGCTTCCTACACCGGCGGAAACACCACCACCGACGCCGCCGAACACGTGAGCTTCCAGTCCCGGTATCACATGAAAGCCGACTCTGCCCTGAGCCTCTTCTCCTACAGTCTGCAAGGTGAGCCAGCGCGCCACCGGCCGGGGCTCTGGGAATCAGCGGCAGTGCCCGTGCCCTGGGCCACCGCATGACTTCTGGGTGCCTCCGCCTGGTCTGCGAGCCTGAGGAGGACTCAGCCAGGAGACAGCAGGGCCCTGGCGCGGAAGGGTCCTTGGGAGGGATGGGGTGCATCTGCTGGCGTCAGCATAAGCAGACTTTTGCCTGCTCTGTGTGCCTCCAGAGGCACCACGGCCTAGCGGGCATCCAGCTAGACACGGCTGTGGTACCGGGGAGCTGCAGAAAGTCTGGCTCTCCAGGAAGCAGGGGGGCAGTGGGCCCCATACCCGGGCTTCTGGCTCCTTCCACAAACCTCAGGTTCTGGGCTTTGCTCACAAAACGTCTTTTTGTTGTCCTTGACTTGTTTCAGTCTCATCTGACTCTCCATGACCCCCTTTGGAGTCTTCTTGGCAGAGACACTGGAGGGGTTGGCCATTTCCTTCTCCAGGTCATTTTACAGATGGGGAAACTAAGGCAAACAAGTGACTTGCCCAGGGTCACACAGCTAGTGGCTGAGGCTGGATTTCAGCTCAGGGTGATGAGTCTCCATGAGTCCAGGCTCAGCTCTCTATCTGCTGCTCTCCAAAGGGAGATGTGAAAAAGGAAACATTTCATTCATCCGTCCATCCGTCCATCCATCCATCCATCCGTCCATCCATCCTTCCATCCATCCATCCATCGATTCTTCCATCCATCCATCCGTCCATCCATTCATCCGTCCATCCATCCATCGATTCTTCCTTCCTTCCATCCATCCATCCCTCCTTCCATCCATCCATCCGTCCATCCATCCATCTATCCTTCCTCCCTTCATCTATGCATTCATTCATTCATTCATTCGTTGTTTCAACAAGCATTCATTAGAGTAGCTGCTATGTACCATTCATTGGGCCCTGAGGCCCCAAAGACAAAAATGAAATGGTCCCTTTGGGCTTGAAGAAGCTTCTCTTCTGCTGTGTAGACACCAGATAGGCCCAGGGAAGCAAGTGCAAGCTATGTGCAGAACACATACAAAGGTATTTGTGAGGGTGGGGAGGGGGCAGGGCAGAGACAGTCACAACTGAGATGGACAGAACAGGACCTAGGCAGGACAGGGGCCCTTAGCCAAGTCTTGAAGGCGGCTCAATATTAACAGGGAGAGATGTGGAGGGAGGGCATTCCAGGCTGAGAAGTCACAGCCTCTGCAAAGGCATGGCAGCAGGAGAAAGAGGGTCTTGTATGGACGGAGAAGAGGAAGTGGGCCAGTGTGGCCAGAAAGGGAGGCCTGTGCACTGAGCAGAGGGAGGTGGACTTGGGGAGCCTGGGTGTTCAGGGTGTGACACGGCCACCTCCACTTCCAGCTTTGGGAGAATCCCTTTGGAGGGTGTGTGGAGGCCAGGCTGGAGAGGCAGGGATGCCACTGAGGAGGAGGGCGAGGATGGCCACTGTGAGAGCGGAGGAAGGGATATCGACAGGAGCTGCCGTTGGTCCTCGGCCTGAGCCTCGCCTTGCCAGGGCGGGCCTGAATGGCCCAGAGCAGAAGACCCCTGACCTGACCTGGCCCTCTCTCTTCTCCCTCCTGATCCCTCCCAGGGTTAAGGTCACTGGAGGAAAACCAAGCAATGGAAGAGGGGACACAGAAGCTGTACTGGTTGGGGTCCTCGCCCCTAAACCACCCCATCAGGGAGCTCCCAGGGGAAGGCGCTGTGTGCACATACGTGTCCAGGCTCACCAGGGGCCACATGGGGGGGGGTGGCGAGAGCAGGGACTAGTCCCTGGAGGCACAGCTGGACAGGAGGAGGGTTCGAGTTCAGCCTCAAAGGATAGCTCGGTAAAGAGAAGGGGAGAGAGGCCAGGCATAGAGAGCAGCCTGAGCAAAGGCTTCCAGGCAGGTGGGAGGAGCCGCTGGTCTGGAGGGGTCACGTTCCTGTGGGGCTCCAAGGCCCGTGGAATGTGATCTGCACAGCAGCTTCGTAAAGCAGGTGGCTGTTTTATTAAGTCCATTTTACAGATGGAGACACTGAGGCACAGAAGTTAAGTGACTTTTCTAGTGAGTGGATGAGGTGTGTCTAGCAGAGGGACAGGGTCTACCATGACCCTCCCCCAGGCAGGCTGGGGGCCACATGATGCAGATCTGGAGTTGGATGTCCTTGCGTCCTCTGGCCCCCCTTTTGTGGGAGGGCCAGCCCTTTCCCCCATGTCTCTCTTTATCTCTGTCTCTCTCTGTTTCTCTGTCTCTGTCTCTCTCTGTCTCTGTCTCTGTCTTTGTCTCTCTGTCTCTCTCTGTGTCTCTCTCTGTCTCTCTCTATGTCTGTCTCTCTCTGTCTCTGTCTCTCTCTGTGTCTCTGTCTCTCTCTCTCTCTGTGTCTCTGTCTCTGTGTCTCTGTCTCTCTCTCTCTCTGTGTCTCTGTCTCTATTTCTCTCTCTCTGTCTCTCTCTGTCTCTGTCT
>NW_027186377.1:1085584-1102933 GCF_028583685.1 Petaurus breviceps papuanus
CTCTCTCTCTCTCTCTCTCTCTCTCTCTCTCTCTCTCTCCCCCTCTCCCTCTCTCCTCTCTGTCTGTCTCTGTCTCTCTCAGCCACTGTCAGGGTCTGTCCAACAATCCCCTGATGGGCTATGGGTGGGGCTTCTTGCCTCCCTTCCTGGCATCAAGTGCATGGGCTTTGTTACAGCTGTGGAGTTCTCAAGTTCAGACCACTTTTCTGAATCTGTCTTTGTAGGCAGGTGTGTTCTCTATGACTGAGGTCGCTAAGAGACGGATCCCTGCATAAAGAGGGCATCACCATCCCACTGGATAGTCTTCATCAGAATTTTGGGTGGGGCAGGTTGTTTGTGGCTCCTATTTATTCATTTCAGTCGTGGCTGATTCTTCGTGGCCCCATTTGGGGTTTTCCCAGCAAAAGTCCTGGAGCGGTTTGCCATGTCCTTCTCTAGCTCATTGTATAGATGAGGAAACTGAGGCAGACAGGGTTAAGGGGCTGGCCCAGAGTCATGAAGCTACTAAGTGTCTGACTCTGGATTTGAACTCAGGTCTTCCTGACTCCAGGTCCAGGGCTCTACCTACTCTGCTACCTAGCTGCCCTGGATAAGATGGCACTGATTTTATTTAACCAGCATCATTTCTTTTTTATCTCAGGATCTGGGGAAACAACTTATGACCACGGGAACACATTTACCTTATCCTGTGACGGATCTCTGCACCACAAATTTCTGGATTCAAAAATCAAGCTCAGTCATGTAGAAAAACTTGGCAATAATCCAGCTTCCAAAGGCTTCCTAACATTTGATGCTTCCAGTGACTTGGGACCACAGGTGTCCTTTTCAGTCCACTTAGACTCAAAGAAGAAGCTTCATTTGTATGTCAAAGAAATCAAAGTGGACGGTCACCTGGTGGCTTCCTCCTCGTATGCTAAGAGCGAGTGTGCCTTGTCCTACCAGAGAGACGTCAGCACAGGCCAGGTCACTGGAGAGTCCAATATGAGGTTTGACTCCTCTTTCTTCCAGGCCACCAACCAGGTGAAGGGCAGGTACGGGGACGGGAGTCTCTCTGTCACCTCTTCCTCCAACCTACAAGATGGCATTGTAAAAAACACTGCTTCCTTGACCTATGAAAATAGCCAACTGACTCTGAAATCAGACACTACCGGAAAGTACTCTGACCTGGTGGGAGCCCACAAGCTGGACCTGACCTTGACCCGGCAGAGCGCTCTGCTCCAATCAAAGCACCAGCTTGATTTCCAGACCCTGAAGGTCTTCACCCTGCTTTCGGGGTCCCTCAATTCCCGTGGCCTTGAATTAAATGCTGACCTCCTGGGCACAGACCAAAGTAGCAGTGGAGCCCACAAGGCCACTCTAAGGATTGGACAAGATGGCATGTCGACCAGTGCCACCACCAACCTCAAGATCTTCTCGCTGATGTTCGAGAACGAGCTGAATGCAGCCCTGGGACTTCTGGGAGCATCCTTGAAGGTGACGACCAACGCCCGCTACCGGGAACACAGTGCAAAATACATCCTGGGTGGAAAGGTGGCGCTCACGGAGGTGTCCCTGGGAAGTGTGTACCAGGCCACGGTTCTGGGCACGGACAGCAAAAACCTCTTCAACTTCCGAATCGACAAAGAGGGGCTGACGGTGTCCAATGACATGACAGGGTCCTACAAAGAGATGAAGCTGGAGCACGTGAACAGCCTGGCTGTTGCTGGGTGGTCCTTGGACTTCACCTCCAAGATGGAGAACGTGCTGAGCCAAGACAAACTTTACCAACAGAACTTCCGTCTCCAGCTTCAGCCTTACTTTCTCTCAGCTACCTTGGACAACAACCTTCGGTTCAACGCCCTGGACCTTGCCAGCACCGGGAGGCTGAGGCTGGAGCCACTGAAGCTGAGTCTGGGGGGGGACGTAAAAGGCACCTATGGGGATGAGGAAATCAAGCACATCTACACCCTGACTTGTGCTGGCCTGTCTGCAAGCTACAAAACAGACACCGTGGGCAAGGTTCAGGGCACAGAGCTGAGCCATCGAGTCAACGCCAACCTCGCCGGACTGGCTTCTGCCATTGATGTCAGCACCGCCTTCAACTCAGAGTCCGTGCGCTTCAGCAACATCTTCCACGCCGTGATGGAGCCGTTCGTGTTGGCCGTGGACGCTCACACCACGGGCAACGGGCACCTGATCCTGGGCGGGAAGCACACGGGTCAGCTCTACAGCAAATTCCTGCTGAAAGCAGAGCCCCTGGCCCTTACGTTCTCCCATGATTACAAAGCATCTTCAAGCCATCAGCTCCATTCCAAGAGGAGCGTGGAGACCTCACTGGATCACAAAGTCAGTGCCCTGTTCACACCAGCTGAGCAGTCCAGCACCTGGAAGGTCAAGGCCTTGGCCAACAAAAACGAGTACAACCATGACCTCCAGACCTACAACACCAAGGATAGAGTGGGCATGGAGCTCAAGACTGGGGCCATCGCCGACCTCTCCATGCTCGACTCACCCATCGAGCTGCCATCTTTCTACAAGGATCCCATTAATGTTATCGATGTATTTGACTTGAGGACTGTTGTTGACAAGCCTCAGGAATTCAGTCTCACTGGTAGCATCAAGTATGACAAGAACTTGAATGTTCATGTGATCAACCTTCCCTTTTTGGAGAGCCTGCCGGCTTATTTTGAGAGGGTCCGAGGGGCCATTCTAGCCACCCTCCAGAACCTACAGCAGTACCTGAAAAGCATCAATATTGACCACGTGGTGAAACAGTACCGAGTGGCCTTAGATAAGCTCCCACAGCTGGTCAATGACCTTCTTGTTAACTTTAATTTGGAAGGACAAATCATAAATGCAAAAGAGAAACTAATCGCTTTTATGGAAAATCATAAGATAACAGTTGATGATCTACAAATTTCATTAGATAATGCCAAAATCAGACTCAATGAAATCGCATCCCAGTTACAGACTTACTTGATACAATTTGATCAGTATATTAAAGATAATTATGACCTACATAAATTAAAAGAATCTATCATAGAACTAATCAATGAAAAAGTTAAAGAATTAAGGGGTTTTGATGAAAATTATAAAATCCGTTATTATGTGATGAGATTGATCCAAGATGTGTATGAATTTGTTGAAAAGATCAATGTAAATAAAATCCGCTTCATGGTCTGGCTTCAAACTCAGATCCTTGAGAAGCTGCAGCAGCTGAACCAGCAGATTCAGAATATTGATTTCCAGCTTTGGGCTGACTGGCTGAAAGGGCACATTGAGGACATTGATGTCCGAGTGTACCTAGAATTCCTGAGAACATCATTGCCGATCCAAGAATTAAACAGTGTAGTTGAGTATATCAAAGACATTGTCATGAATCTTTTAGAAGATTTAGAGGTGACTGAGAAGATCAGTGTTTTTCAAACGAAAATCCATGAGCTCATTCATGAGGGTGAAGTACACAAGTGGGTCCTGACCCTAATGGATGAGTTAGTCCAATTAGCCAACCAATACAAGCTAAAAGAAACCACTCAGAAACTGACCAACTCCCTGAAAAAAATGGAAATCAAAGCCTATTTTGAGAAACTGCGTACTCTTGTGGACAAGGCAGTCAAGAAAGCCCAGACAGTTAAATTTGAGCAGGTGATTGATGAGGTGAACAAATTCCTTGACCTCTTGGTAGAGGCCTTAAGGTCTTTTGATTACAACCAATTTGTGGATGAAGTCAACAAGACCATCTATGAGAGGATCCAGAAAATCAATGAAGAAATCCAGGCTCTGGAACTTCCACAGAAAATCGAGGCCACCAAACTGTTCGCAGCAGAGGTCAGAGCCTCCTTTGCCCGCAACCTGGACAGGATCCAAGACACCCGGCTTACCGTGATCACCAGCTTGTTTTGGGATGTCATGACCTTTATTCCTGTAGTTGACATCAAAGGGAGGGTTCAGGAAATCCTCGAGGACACACGAGACCGACTCTACAAAATGGACATTCAGAAGGAAATCCATTGTGGCCTACACACCATAAGCCAGGTTTACAGCACCCTCGTCACCTATGTCGTGGACTGGTGGCTGCTGATTGCCAAAGAGCTGACTGACTTTGCTGAGCAGTACCACATCAAAGACTGGGCTGAGAGTGTGAAAAGGCTGGTGGAGCATGGCTTTACTGTCCCTGAGATCAAAACAGCCCTTGGCACCCTGCCTGCCTTTGAGGTCAGTCTCCGAGCTCTCCAAGAAGCCACTTTTCAGACTCCTGATTTCATCGTTCCCTTGACAGACCTAAGGATCCCTTCTGCTCAGATCAACATAAAGAAATTGAAAGAATTGAAGGTTCCATCCCAGTTTATCACCCCAGAATTTTCCATCCTCAATACCTTCGTGGTTCCATCCTTTAAAATTGACCTTATAGAAATCAAGCTTAAGATCATTCGGACCATTGACCAGATCATGTCCAGTGAATTCTGGTGGCCCCTACCAGAAATCTCTCTGAAGGATCTGAAGGTGAAGGACACACTTCTTGCCGCACTCTCCGTACCAGACTTCGTTCTCCCGGAGCTGACCATCCCAGAAATCGTGATTCCAAAGCTTAGCCTAAATGAATTTCAGGTTCCCGATATTCAGATCCCAGAATTTCAGCTTCCCCACATCCCCCACACGGTTGTCATCCCAACCTTTGGCAAAGTGTCTGCTGCTTTAAAAATCACATCTCCCTTTTTCACCCTGGATGTCAGTGGGTTTGTGGAGAACACCACTGCCTCAGAAAGGAGCCCAGAGATTTTGGCCTCCATGACTGTTGAAGGACAATCCACAGTGGACTTCCTGGATTTCACTTTTCAAGCTGACACACACCTCTCAGCCCCTGAAATGGAAAGGCTGATTCTGAAGGAATCCCTAGAGTTATCCAACAAGTACCTGAAGGCAGAGCATGGCAGTGAGGTGGTGTTCTTGGGGACCTCCGTCCTTGCCAAGGGAAAGACTCTGGCCAGTATCCACACAGACAAGAACACAGTGGAGCTGGACAGCAGCCTGTCTGTCAAACTAGAGCAGCAAGTGACCTTTGACAGTAACACAAAATACTCTCATAAACTGAACCTTCCTCAAGTGGACCTTTCCAGCCAGATGGACCTGCGCCACGAGCTGAGCGTGCTCCTGGTCCTGGGGCGCGTGGCCGTGACTTCCACCGGGACAGGGTCATGGAAATGGGCCTGCCCCCACTTCTCAGATGAGGGGACGCACGGCTTCCAACTCAGGCTCACTGTGGAAGGACCAGTGGCTTCGTTGGACATGTCCAACACCATCAACAGCAAGCACATAAAAGTGAACCAAAAGCTGTCCTCAGAATCCAGCTTCCTCAATTTTGCCAAATTTGAAATCCAGTCTGAAGCTCAGTCCCAGCACGTGGGTGAGAGCGTATTGAATGTTCGAGGCTCAGGGATTCTGGGAGAGATGAGGGGAGAGCTCATGGGTACCCATGATGCTCGCTTAAACGGGAGAGTCACTGGCACCTTGAAAAACGCTCTGTCCCTCGTGGTGCAGCCATTTGAGGTTGGTGCAGAAGTGACCAATGAAGGCAACGTGAAGGTGAGCTTTCCCCTGAAGCTGACCGGGAAGATCGATTTCCTCAACAACTATGCCCTGGTTCTGAACTGCGCCGTCCAGCAAGTCAGTTGGCAATCAGGTGTCAGGTTCAATCAGTACAGATACAATCAGAATTTCTCTGCAGGAAACAATGAGAACAGCCTTGAGGCTCACGTGAACATGAATGGGGAAGCCAACCTGGATTTCTTAAACATTCCTCTTACAATTCCTGAAATGACTCTGCCTTATACCAAGGTCACAACTCCCGAGCTGAGAGACTTCTCCTTGTGGGAAAGGATGGGCTTGAAGGACTTCCTGAAAACCACCAAGCAGTCCTTTGACTTGAGCGTCCATGCTCAGTACAAGAAGAACAAAGACAGCCACTCCATCCCGTTCCCCCTTGGAGCTATCTATGATGCCCTCAGCCCAAACATCCACGCTGTCCATCAGCACTTTGAGAAAGGCAGGGACAAGGCAGTAGATTTCCTAACAAAATCATATAATGAAGCAAAGGCCAAGTTTGAAAAGCACAAAGTGGAGACCTCCCTCGACAAGCTCCCTAGGATGCTGAGGGTGCCAGGCTACTACATCCCAATGCTCAACATCGAAGTCTCCCCATTCACAGCAGAGATGCCAGCATTTGGCTACATGGTGCCTAAGGAGATGAGCACCCCTGGCTTCACCATCCCTGGCATTGGCTTCTCCATGCCATCTTACACCCTAGTCCTGCCATCCCTTGAGTTCCCGGTGCTTCATGTGCCCACGAGCCTCCAAAAGCTCACCCTCCCAGACATCAAGATTCTGCGACCATCAGACCACATCCCAGTCCCAGCCATGGGGAACCTCACCTACGATTTCTCCTTCAAGTCAAGCATCATCACACTGAACACGAATGTGGGTTTGTACAATCACTCAGATATCGTGGCTCACTTCAGGTCGTCCTCTTTCTCTGTCATCGATGCTTTACAGTATAAATTAGATGGGACGACGAGCTTGACCAGGAAAAGGGGCCTGAAGCTAGCCACGGCTCTCTCCCTGAATAACAGATTTGTGGAGGGGAAGCATGACAGTACCATTAGCCTGACCAAGAAGAACCTGGAAGCCTCTGTGACCACCATGGCCAAAGTCCAGTGCCCAGTCCTCAAAGTGAATTTCCAGCAGGAGCTCACAGGGAACATGAAGTCCAAGCCCACCATCTCTTCTTCCATCGCACTTAGGTATGACTTTGACTCCACCCAGTTGCAGAGCAGTGCCAAAGGGAATGTGGACCACAAGCTCACCGTGGAAAGCTTTGTCCCATACTTGTCCATTGAGACAGAAACCAAAGGCAGCATGAGCGGCTCAGTCCTTTCCCAAAAGTATTCTGGGGCCATCTCCAGCGAGGCCAACTCCTACTTGGACACTAAGGGCATGCGCTCTTCCGTGAAACTCTCAGGGACCTCAACAGTAGACGGCATCTGGAATGTGGAGGCGAAGGAAAATTTTGCTGGGGAGGCGTCTGTTGGGCACTTCTACACTGTCTGGGAGCACAGTGGGAAAAACCATTTACAGTTGATGAGGGGGTTTTCAACAAATGGGGAACAGAATAGCAAAGTGACTTTAGAGTTGGCCCCATGGACGGCGTCCAGTGTGATTCAAGTACACGCCAGCCAGCCCAGCTCTTTCTTCAAGAAGGCCTCCCTTGGGCAAGTGGTGAGCCTGACTGCCAGCCTCAAGGACCAACGGGCCAGCTGGAAAGGTGAGGGCCACATTCAGACAACATCCCTCAGTCACAGCATCCAGCTGTCCAATGACCCCACCAAAACCCGTCTGGATGCGGCCAGCTCCTTAGAAGGCTACATGTCCTTCCTGAAGGACACTCTCCTGCCAGTTTATGACAGTAGTCTGTGGGACATCTTGAAGCTAGATGTGACCACCAGTGCCAACAAGAAACAGCACCTCCAAATTTCCAGCGCCCTTGTTTATACCAAAAGTCACACCGGCTACTGGTTTTCCATCCCTGTGAAAGAAACAGCTGATGAATTCATCATCCCTGGACCAGAACTGAAATCTGTGGTCACGCCATCCTCCAGCCTTGAGAGTGGCTACATAAGACTAGCCAAGAAGACCAGCATGACACCATTTGCCCTCAGTTTACCATCACTGCCTCAAGTAAAATTCCCCAGAGTGGAAGTGTCCACAGAATACTCTGCCCCAGAAGGGTCCACACTTCCCTTCTTTGGGGTGACTGTGCCTGAGTTCCAGGTGACCCTGTCTTCATTCACCCTTCCCAAAAAGCTCCCGCTTGCTGGGGCCATCCTGGATCTGAATGAGGTGGCTAACAGAATTGCCGACTTTGACCTGCCGAGCATCACTGTGCCTGAGCAGAACATCAGGGTCCCGACTCTGACCTTCTGGCTGCCTGCCGGAATCTTCCTGCCTTCCTTTGGCGCCCTGGCCGGAGACTTCCAAGTGGAGTCGCCAGTCCACAACACCTCCTGGAGTGCCAGCCTGAAGAAGAGAGAAGACTGTGTAGAGACGACGCTCGAGGCCACGTGCAGCAGCACTGTGCAGCCGCTGGAGTTCGATCTTAACTGTAAGCACAAGGCTTACTCTCTCCTCTGAGCTAGGGGTCCCCATGGGGGGCAGGGAAGGAAGGAAGCATGAAGCCAGGTGGCAGCATCTCAGAATTAAAGAAAGTCCTTGACAAAAACCAGCTGAAAAATGACCTGACCAAAAGAAACCTCTGGGACTGGTTGGTTTATATAATAATAAGCATCTCCTAGATGTTTATGTGAGGTGGACATTTGCACAGGGTTTGGCCCACACACTCTACCTATACCTAGTTGCAATGGAATGATAAGGTTTTTTTTCACTATCCCAGGGTGATTGACCATTATAAGAACAACTTGGCTTATTAAACAAACAGCAGCCATTCACATGCCCCTGATGGCAGGAGCTGGCGCCCACAAGCCTCCTCCTCCCCTTCCTCCTTCCTCCTCCCTCCTCCTCCTCCTCTTCCCTCCTCCTCCTCCTCTCTCCTCCTTCCCCCTCCTCCCTTCTCCCCCCATGCAGACACTTCAGAAGCAGCTTTCATGGGGGGCAGGACTGCCTCCTCCAGAGTGTGGCTTGGCAGTAGGCAGCCCTACAAGGGTTCTCCTCAGTGAGAACTGAATCCACACAAGCCATTGCCCAGGCCAGGCCTGGGAATATTCAAGTCGTGGCTTTTTTTTTTATAAACAATCTTTTGTTTTTCCAAAATCATGGCAATTTTATTTCTCGCCAGTTGGAAATTTAGAATAATAATTATAATTGTATCAATAGCTCTAAAGTTTGCAGCATACTTCACAAACCTTTTCTCATTTGGCCCTCACAAGCACCCTGGAAAGCAGGTGACCATGTCCACTTTACGGCTGAGGGAGCGGTCAGCCAGCAAGTATGTGAGGCTGGACCGGACCACAGGCCCAGCAGTCTATGCCATGGGGAGCCCCCAGCTGGACTCTTACCTGTTGGGTCTGTGCACATTCCGGGGGCTCCCTTGCTCACCTGGTGACCCGGGCAATCTCTCTCCCATAGATGGGGCCACATATGCCTTTGAAGATGGTGTCTTGGTGGGGAAGGCTTCGGGCACGTTCTCCCATAAGGAGCTGAGTGCTGAGTATGAAGACAGCTTCAGGGCTCAAGGCCTTGAGTAAGTATGGCCTCTTGTAAAGAAGGGAGAGCCAGGATTCAGTTCAGTAAAAATGCAGAACGTCAATCCAGAGGATGTAGCAGGCATTTCCAGTTGGGGAGGTATGGGGACACTGGCCTCGGCAGGGATGGCAAGGGGTGGGGTCTGAGGAGATGAGCCCTGGCAGAGCAGAAGGAAGTGGGCTGGCTCTCAAGACCACTGGCTGAGGACAGACTATTACTTTTCAGAATCTTGGAGGAAACCACAACCCTCAAAGTCACCAGCCCCACATTCACCAATGTCCTCATGAACTACCAGGAAGACAGAAACAGCTTCTCCCTGACAATCTACTGCCCCCCTATCGGTACTCTAGGCCTGGATTCCCAGAAAAGCCCCAAAGTTCTTCAAGAAAAGATATACTACCGTCCTGAGGTGAGCAGAAGCAGGGTGAGCCAGCCCAGCTGGGTAGTGGGCAAAGTACCCCAGGAATGTTCCACAGAGCCAGGAGCTTTTGGGTCTGGGGGCCCAAAAGGACTGCTTTCTGGAAACAGGCAGGTTCATTTGCTTTATCCTCAGGAGTCATTATTTTATTGATGAATCTACATATGGCTTGGTCTTGTGCCTCCACGGACAGCCACCCCATCTAAGCCTGCTAGGGGCAGCACTTCCCCAGAGGGCTCCAGTCTCCAAAGCCCTTTTGCCAACAGAGGCAAATTTCTGATCTGACTGTAAAGGAGATCACACCATTGGTCATTAGTCCAGCTCCTTCCTTTCCAATTTTACTTAAGAGAAAACCAAGGCCCACCAGGAAAGTAGCTAAGATTCCACAGCTAGTAAAGGAACAAGTCGGGATTGGAACCCAGGGCCTCTACTCTCACCCCAGGGCTCTTGCCATAATACCCTCACTGCTGCCAAACAGGGCCAGGAAGAATTGGCTGAAAAGAGGCCACTGGACCCTTGATGGCCAGCAGCTTTCTGAAGCTCATCAGAGGCTTGATGGGATGGCGCCCTTCTCCTTCCAGAGCCACTCCCTTTCCCCCCCCTTTCCCAGATGTCCTGTGTCCCTCCCTCAGTTTAGAAAAGCCCCAATGGCAGAGGCAGGAAGGGCCCTCTCTGGGCTAGGGCTTGGCTCTAGGGCCTCGGGCAGGTGGGCTTCTCCAGCCTCCCTTATCCCTTCCTCCACACCTTCGGTTGGTCTCTGATGCCATCTCCCCCAGCAGATAAAAGGTGTGCCAGACCTGTCCTGGGGTATGATGTGAGAGAGTCGGAGGCCTGAGCTTCCATGCCCCCCTGGGGTCCTGGCAGAGTCATTTCACCTCATTCATCCCAGGAGGTGCTGGGCCAGATGGACTCAAGCATCTGCCACCTCAGCTACATCTCCCTCCCTCCGATTTGCAAAGGGGAATTTGGGGAGAAAATTGTCTAGGCTTCAGCATGCATTGATTATGCACCTTCTGCATCCCAGGTCTTGGCAGGTGCCAGAGATACAAGAACAGAAAAGGAAACAGTACTTCCCCTCCAAGGGCTTATTTTCCACTTAGGCCCCTAGATAAGTGCACACAGTATACATAAAAATCATTTTGAGAGGGAGGACACTGGTGGCTGTGGAGACCAGGAAGGCCATGGGCCACAGGGTCTGTTTGTGCTGACTCCTCTGGTTACAGGAGTCAGAATTCCGGGCAGTGGAGGTGAGGAGATGGACTGGAGTGGGTAGGGACCCAAGGCAAGCAGACCCTCCAGGTGTGAGGGCATGAGGGTCTGTACCAGGGGGTGTCAGAGTCAGAGGAGAGGAGGGGGCTGGGCAGGAGGTGATGAGGGCCCCTCTGCATCAGCACCTTGTGATTTCTGGATGAAGGGTATAAATGGTGGCCATAATGAAGAGGAATCAGGTAGATGAAATTGTTTGAAAAAGATAGAGATATATGCAAATGCCAATGAAGCTTAAGTACAAATTCCATTGGAGAACCATTAGAAAGGAGTCCAGCTGCTCTGGGAACCAGATGCTGCCAACAGTCAGCTTCCCCTCCGCTTGCCCTGTTCTTTTGCTCAGGTCTCTCCTGAACGGAAGCTGGAGCTCGCGGAGATGGTGATGTCCCGGCAGAGCCCCCACGTCCTTCAGCTCAGCGTGAACTGGAACGAGGAGACGGCCTCCGAGCTGGGGCAGACCTTGCGAGCTGCCTGGCACCGGGCAGGAGAGAGCCTCTACCGCTACGCAGACAGGTGTCACCGGGAGCAGACCGGCCTGGACTTCAGCAGCGCCTCAGGCAAGCTGCAGACTCTCCTCCAGAAGAGCGCAGACCACGCTTATCAGCAGGCCCTGAACCGGATAGACGAGGCCGAGGCGGAGGTGGCCGCAGCCTTCCAGCACTGGGAGGACAGCGCCCAGCGCCTCTACCAGGCAGACCACGCCAGCTTCCAGGATCTGAAGAGCAAGGCCTTCGATGGGGCCCTGTGGCTCATGCAGGAACAGCACAAGAAGACCCTGCTGCTGCTGGACTCGGGCCTCGAGCTGCTGCAGGCCAGCTCCTTCCAGCTGCCAGGGCAGACCAGCAGATACACTGGTGATGAGCTCTACTCCATGGCCCTGCACCAGGCCAGCAAGGCCTTCTCCTGGGCTTATTCCAGAGTCCATAGGGCCTTAGAAGCACTGCTTTCCTATGTAAAGGATCTGGATGAGAAGGCAGCCTTCCTGGGCCTCCAGCTCACAGAGCTCAGAGAGAGTCTGGAGAATTTTTCCCAGAATGTCCAACACAAACTCAGTCTGCTTCAAGAAGCCAAATTTTCAGACATTCTGCTTTCTCTGCGGTCATTCACTGACCGTGTTTTCCACATGGTAGAAGAAGGCATTAAAGTTTCAAAGGAGAAGACATTTGCTTCTTTCGAAAGTGACCTTCTGGAGGCTGTTGGCTTCATTCTCACTTTCACCTCAGACGCACTAAGAGACCTGAGGGATGATCTCAAGGATCTGCATGCATTTGTTCTGACCCAACTGCAGGAAATTTCTAGAAAACTAAGCCAGCTTCATGACTATGTCAAGACTCTTCGGGAAGAATATCTGGACCCAAATGTCATTGGATGGACAGTGAAATACTATGAAATTGAAGACAAGTTCATCAGTTTGGCCAGAAAAATCATCGAGGCCCTGAAGGATTTCCAATCTAAAGCCTTTGAGGGTTTTCTCACCTGGGCTTCTAAACTGACAGATGAAGTGGAAAGGTTCAAGAACACAAATGTCCAGGAGTTCCTCACCCTCCTCCATGATGCTGAAGGAAAAGGAAAAGAGAGGCTCCAGGAGGTCTCCTTGGCGGCCCAGAAAAAGATCAGCGCGTGGGCTGCTGCAGCCAGGAGGAAGGCTGCTGAGCATCACAAACAGCTTGCCATGCAGCTGCAAGGCACCTTGGACAGCCTGGCTCAGGCTTTCCAGTGGGCCAATGACAAGGCCGTGAGGCTCATCAGCCTCTCCGTCCAAGGCTTCCATGCCCTCCTCAAGTACCTGGCTGAGCTTCTGCACAGCCTTCGGGGGGCCACTGCCGGAGGGCTGAACACCTATGTTCAGACCCATCGTCTGACCATCAATGTGCCCTACCCTTTTCACTAGCACCAATTCACCAAAGAGCCCAAACTAAAGGCCGATGTCCTTGGGGAAAACCTTCAGGGACTCAGAGAAGACAACTCCAGAAAGAAGGAAGGAGAGAGTCACAGATCAGTCCCTCGCCAATGGCCAGCTCACTGGGCAGCTGCTTGTTGGGTGGCTGAAGAAGCCATGGAGGCCTGAGTAGCCAATTTCTTGTAGTGTATTCAAAGATGGCACCACTCACCCTGGGAGAGCTTGGAGTTCATGGGCCTCCCCCTTCTGAAGAACTATCTTCATCCAAGGGCATGCAATTAAATGGAATAAATATGGAATTGGAATGGTTACAGGTGCTGTTAATCAGGGTGTCTGAACTTTGCGGAACTGTGGCTTTGCAAGGAGGGAGGGAGAATGAAAATTATAATCTGAATTACTTTTCTGGACTTGGAAAATACAAATAAATGAATTGTTTATTACATTGCCTTAAGCTGAGTGACCAGTTTCTCATAAACCACTGAGAGCTCTCTCCTGGAGATGCATTCGGGAGCAATGACCCATTTTGATCAGTAACACACTGACCTCAGCCTTAGAAAGATGAGTTGGGCAGTGATTCCTGCTTGTGGCCCCTGCCAGGCTTGGCTCTCCAAGGTGTCGGGGTCAGCAACAGCACTGGAAGGGCTCCCTCTCAACCTCCTTCCCCCATCTCAGCCTGACAACTTCTAAGTCAGGACTGGAGAAGACTGCAGAGAACCTTTAGTCTTGACCCTCCTTTACGCACATAAAAAAGCAACAAAAACTAAAGCCCCTAGAAGAGGAAGACCCTTGCCCAGAACCAGAGCTCAGACTAGAGCCCAGGGCACCCAATTTAATGATGTCGGTATGGTGTCTTACCACTCCCAGAAGAGAAAGCATGTTGTAAAGTGCGGTTCACCCCTTGGGTCTTCTTGTTCTCTCCACAGAGGCAAAGGGGCCTCCAACAATTATCTGTTCCAGCCTCCCCCACATCACCCCCATACACCCTAAATCAAATTTCCTGTGAATGTTCCCCTTGCCGCTGTTCCTGGTGCTTTCTTCTATGGCCCTCTTCCACATGGCAGACCCTCCGATGAAGCTCTCTCTAGCCATGACCTCTGCTTGTGAAATCAATTGCTTGAACTGGGGTGCAGAATTATATACTGGTGTTGATTCATTTCATCTTAGTGGTTTCAGCCTGTTGTTCTGGCCTGCAGAGGCCTTTCTGGATCCTGGGACCAGGGTTTCAGCAGCCCCTCTTTGGCTCATATTTTACCCAAGACCTTGGATAGGTACAAGCACAACAGCAGTAACAGCAGAGAGCCAAGCCCAGCCTCTTGGACCTGGCCATTCAGCTAATTCTGACTGCTGTCATGTCACACAGTAATGGCCCTACTGTAGCCACGCAACTGTAAAAAGACTACGCCTTCATCATTCCCCCCATCTGCCAGTCCAATTTTTTTGACAAGAAAGGAAATGGGGTTAGTCTGGAAAGACCTATTCTTGATGAAGCCCTGTTGGTATTTTGTGATCACTACTTCCCTTTCTAAAGGCTCGTGTAATGGCAACCACACTGGCATCCCCAGGACAGCTGTGGGCACAGGTCCTTAGATATGCTTTACTAGGAAAGAGAGTTGTTCAAGGGGTCAGCCATCTTTTTTAATTACATTCACAAGTTCAGGGGAAAAGTCAGCACCATGAACTTAAGAGAAAATGCAAGCAGAGAAATAAAGACCAACAGACAGAGCTCTGACTGCCTGTATCAACTATACACTTTACATACCTCCCTGGATGGAGAGAGCCTTTACATCTGAGCAGGAGGGAGCTCTGAACATGCAGCCACTTAGAATCTGGACCAGAGAATCACAAAACCCTTCTCATAAGTGACCCCCCAAAGCAAAACACCAGCTAGAAGTATATATACCCTTCTGAGAGCCAGAAGGCATCACAACCCCCTTGACTCAGAGCCTAATTAGAAATTAGCAAAAGGTGTGAAAGCCTTCCTACAAGCAAGCCTCCCCTAAGAAACCTCCTTTAATTGGGCTCCATGAGAGGCCTGTTAGGTGGGGAAGTTCTTAAATGCCATTCACATCACAGCTCACAATTCATTCCTTTAATAATGCATGCCAGAATTTTGCCAGGAATTTAGGCCAAGCTCACCGGCTTAGGGATTTGAGATTCCTCGGTCTGCAGCACCCAACTGCTCTCCAAGACCCTTCAGACGTCCCTGGCACCCACTCAGGAATCACAAGACCCTATGGCATAGTTAAGGCTAAGTAACTTGACTGAAATCATCTAAGAGAGTCAGATGCTCTCATCTCTTCACTTACATTCACTTTCAAACTCCCTGTTAACCATTTCTGTGCTATCTTTCCATTCGTTAAAAAAAAAAAGAAACAGGAAAATGAAAGTGGAGCTGGGGAAGGGAAGAGGAGGGGAGGGGGAGGGAGGGAATAAACATCTCCAGTGCCTCCTATGTGGCAAGCACCCACCCCTTCCACTGTGGAGAGTGATTCTTTCTTTGGGTGCTTCCCTCGTCCTCACAACACACAGCAAGGCAAAGCAGGATAAAATAAAACAAAAACTGAGCAGTCATTGCTAATCTCAACTCACACGAGGCTTTTATGCTAAGATTTTGTATAAAGATAAATCACATAAATAAATAAGATGAGACAATATCTGTAAAGTGCTTAGCACAGAGCCCGGCCCCACAGAGATGTCAGTTATTAATACTGCACTCAGTTATCTGCCCACATGTGCCTTTGGAGTGTATGGGGTATTCAGGGAAGGCTGGCCCCTCTGGAGGGAGGCTCCCAGAAAAGCCATAGCATGTGTGGTGGCCACAGCCAAGTAAACCATCTGGGCAGATGGGCTAAACCAGGGTGAGGGTAACCAGCGGGCTTCAAGCCCATTGATGAGTCAAGGGGTGTCTCCCCAAGCATGTGAAGACTTCCCCCAGTGGAATGGGGAGATGAGAACAATTTGTTCCAACAGCCACGAAGGCAGGTGAAGCTGGTGCTGTGGAGGAGCGCTCGGAGCCTGGTCCAAGGTCACCCTCTGCATCCCGGGCCACCACGAGTCATCTTGATCCTGTCCTTCCACTGGCTTCCAATGGCTCTGAAAGAGAGAGTGAGGCCTACGACTTTGTGCAGCTCTGCTTCATGCTAGTCTAATTTACTGGCAAGTCTTCACCATGTGACTTCATCAGTCCTCTTTGAAAATGAAGGATGAACAGCAACAAATGTCTTTTAAAAATCTGAGATGAAGGATGAATTCCTTGTGCAGTCACATTCTGTTTTGTCTCCAGAATTTCATTCTTGAGATTTTCCCCTTTCTCTTGGGCTAACCTTCTCCACTGGCTATAAGGCCATTAGACACATTCCCTCTGAACCCTATAAAATCTGCTCTCCCCAAATCTACAGGGCAGGTCCAACTGTGATCAGGTTCCCTTTCCTTTATCCCAAGCAGTGAAGGCGTGGTCACCCCTCCCTACTTTCCTAGCCTCTCATCATCTCTACATCAGCAGTCAGCTCCCTTTTGTTGGTTAGAAGGTCAAGAAGAATGACTTCCTTTTTGGCTTCCTTCCCAATTTGAAGAAGAAATTAGAGGGAATCATAGATTTCTGCATTGCTCATCTTTTGGTAGTGAGGGAGCCCTGGTGTGGGTATGGCTGGTGGATAGTACAGTATCAGGCCAAGTTTGAGGTCTTGTCTCATTCTTCCTCCTATCTAGGTGGTCTCTAGCCTTCTCTGAGAATGAGATTGCTTCTATTTCTCCTTCTGCTGGCCTTTACCCAAGGACTCTCCACTAATTTTTCCTTTCTGGTTTCTGGATTTCCAAACTTCTTAATAGATTCCCCTTACTAATCCTTTTCTCTGTTGTTTTCCTTTGTGAATGATGAAGACTATTCCAGAACCATTTCCCAGTAAGAGGTTTTCACCCACTGAGTCTCACTGACACCTGTGGCACCAAATCTATTTCCTTACATCATGACCTCTGATCCACATAGTTAGCTGCCCACATCTTGTGCTTTTTTATATTATTGCTGGCTCTCCTTAGATATTGTCTCCTGGGAATTACAAGTCTTCTTTCCTTTGGTTATGGGGTAGCTGGGTGGCACAGTGGATAGAGAACCAGGCCTGGAGTCAGGAAGAGGACTTCCTGAGTTCAAATCTGTCCTCAGACACATGTAACCTTGGGCAAGTCACTTCACCCTGTTTGCCTCAGTTTCCTCATCTATAAAATGAGCTGGAGAACGAAATGGCAAACCACTCCAGTATCTTTGCCAAGAAGACACCAAAGGCCACAAAGAGTCAGGCACAACTGAAAATAACTGAACAATAACAGCAAAGGACTAAAGGAGAATTAAAACAGGGAGATCTCTCAGCAGCACCCAGGTGTGATGGGCTGGGGTTTGTACAGGCAGGGACACTGTATCAGAGGAGAGAAAAGGGCTTATTGGAGAGATGC
This sequence comes from Petaurus breviceps papuanus, assembly GCF_028583685.1. Lineage (NCBI taxonomy): Eukaryota > Metazoa > Chordata > Mammalia > Diprotodontia > Petauridae > Petaurus > Petaurus breviceps. The sequence continues at coordinate 1,102,846 of NW_027186377.1, forward strand.
TTCAGAAGTGGAATTACAAGAGATGTTCAGAAGTGAAATCAACAAGAGGTGCTGAAGAAGTGACATTACAAAAGATGTTCAGAAGTGA
>NW_027186377.1:1102943-1124417 GCF_028583685.1 Petaurus breviceps papuanus
CACCATATTGGCTGTGGGGAGTGAAAGTGAGGAATCTATGATGACTCCTAGGTCATCTCTAGCCTTGGGGACTAGGACGATGGTGTTGCCCTCCGCAATAATGAGGATTGGGGTGGGGACGGGCAGTTGGGGGAAAGTCTGGGAAATGTTGAGTTTAAGATGTCCGGTGGATATCCTCTTTGAGATGTCTAATAGGTATTTGGAGGTGTGAGATTGATAGTCAGCAGAGAGACTGGGGCAGGATGAGTAGACCTTAGAATCATCAGTGTGGAGATGGCAATTAAATCCATGGGAGATGATGGGATAACTCACTGGAGCTGTCTAGAGGAAGGAGAAAGGAGGGCCCAGGACAGAGTCCTGAGGGACACCTATGGTTAGAGGATGTGAACTGAGGGAGGACCCAGCCAAGAAGACTGAGCAGAAAAGAGGAAGGGAAGGGAACAAGTAATTATGAAGCACCTAGTACAGTGCCAGGCACTCTACTAAGCTGCTGAACTAATAGGAGATGAGCCAGAATAAATAATGTCAGTCTCATGGAAACTTAGTGAGAAGAGATTATCAAAGAGAAGGAAGTGATGGAGTGTCACAAGCTGCAGAAAAGTAAAAAGAGACAAAGGCTGGAAAAAGGACATCCGACTGGGCAGTTCGATCCTTGGCAGCTCTGGAGAAGGTGACTTCAGATGGAGAGAAGAGAGAGGGAGAGGAAATGAAGTGGGACAAGCCGGTGATGATGGCTTTTTCAAGGAGCTTAGTCACAAACAGGAGAAAAGTGTTGAATGGTAGCTTGCAGAGATGGATGCATGACGTAAGAAACCCTCATTCTGAACACTGAGGGAGATGTGCACGTGTGTGTCAGGCTGTACAGAGGGACAGACTGAAGGCAACTGAAACAGTGAGGAAGGTGATGACAAGATTTTGTTTCACAAATGTTCTCTCACTGGATCCTCACAACAACTTGGGAGGTAGATGCTAATAATTATCCCCATCTTACAGATGAGAACAGTGAGGGAGATAATGGTTAAGTAACTTGCCCATGGTCACATAGCTAGTGTCTGAGGCTGGATTTGAACTCAGACTTCCGGTCTCCAGGTCCAGTGCTCTATTCTGGCAATCAGCTAGAAGCCACAGGATGGCATGGGATCACTTGTACATGTGGAGGGGTTTTACCCCAGCAATGGGGAAGGACAATCTCGTTATATGAGAAAGGGATGAAGGAGGAGGTAGAGCCAAAAGGCATCTGGCTGGTGTGAGATGAGAAAGAGGGGGATAGAGGGAGCTCTCTGTGAAAGGCCTCAGCTCTCAGGGTGGTATTCAGCTGAGAGGGAAGGAGGAGTGGGTTTCATGGGAGGAACAGGAATCATGACTGCCATTTAGCTCGGACAGCTGGTAGGGCCTCTGAGGGGTCCCTGGGTCTGCTGAGCTCCCAAGATCACCTGGACACTTCAGTCTTGGAATACATGTTCACCTAAGAGTAAGAAAGAGCAAAGTCAGAACCAGAAGCGCTCATGTCCTCACAGGTGCCATGGCCAGGTGGAGACACGCTGGTGCAGCCTTTAGTGGCTGAGGGATCCCAGGGAGGCAGCTCAAAGGAGTCCTGCCTCTGTCCTCACATCTTCTGGGGTGGAGGGAGAGAGGAGGGGAGAGAGAGACAGAGAGGGGGGAGAGAGAGGGAGAGAAAGGAAGGGAGGAAGGGAGACAGAGAGACAAAGAGAGAGACAGGAGGAGAGTGGAGAGGGGGGAGGAAGGGAAAAGGAGGAAGGAAGGGAGACAGACAGAAACAGAGAGATAGAGACAGAGCGGGGAGGAGAGGGGGGAGGGGGGGAAAGGGGGGAAGGAAGGGAGACAGAGACAGAGAGAAGCAAAGCAAAACAAAGCTGAGGGGGTGTGATAGTAATGGCATTTAAAGACAAATGCCATTACTATCACAGGGGGCAGGGACCACCTCTCTCTTCTGGCTGTACCACCCAAAAAATCCTGATGATCACACAGAAACGGGTCCTTTCCAAACTCCCACATGGCCACAGACACCCAGAGCCTCATCTGGGCTGCCCTCCCTGCCCTGGGCTGGCAGCCATGGTCACTCCCAGCTGCTGCCCAGTGCAGTCACACAGTCCAAATCATTTGGCCATCCCCAGTGAAGTCAGTTGATTCTGCAGTTCACCCTTCAGCCCCAGTTTTTAGGGAGAGGGCCTGGATTTGGTCTGTGCAGCTCCATATGAGAGGCGTCCCACTCCCAGCCCTGGCAGGGGCAAAACTTCCCACACAGCCCAGAACAGATGAAAATATCATTGGCAGATACTGGACAAAACCAAAGTGAATATAAAGAACAGAGATGATGTTAATGGGAGGGTCTCTGAGTCAATCTGAGGTCTGCAGGGAGTTTCCTGTACAATGTAATGATGCCCATTTCTATTCCAGTTTGGTGCCACGGCTCTGGAGAGTAGAACTGGGAGCAAAGGGAAAAGGAAGGGTTACAGACGGGAGATATCAGATCAGAAGAGTCAGGGAAAGACCTCCCCAGCCATGTCCAACAATGCAATGGACTACCTCATGAAGTAGTGAGCTCCCCGTGAAGCTGGACACATTCTGCTCAGGATATAGTGGAGAGGATTAAGTCTCTTGGGCAGGAAACAACTAGGCTCAATTTGTTTTTCATCTCTGCATTTCTCATGCATTGGGGCCCAATGCCAGGACCTAAGGAATACAAATTGGAGCAAGCCAAGTCAGACCCACCAGAAAAAAAGTACATAGTCTAATAGGAGAGCTCTGGCAGGCTGCCTGCAGGACAGAGCCTTTCCGGCTTTCTCTCAGGCAGGGCGAGAGTGGGAGGGACAGGTGAAGGAAATCGGGTAGTTGGAGTCTCTTGGGATAAAGCATCAGCCATGTAGGAAGGCACATAGTCCCTCTGCATCTGCACCATCATCTGTTCTCTAACAAACCCAATGGGTGAGCCTCCAGCCTGTGCTTGAAGCCCCTGGGAAGAGGAGAGCAGCCCAGCCCACTCTGGGACTCATCTCATGCTTTCTGGATTTCAGAAGCATGCCTCACCTCAGCCCCTAGGACCTCTTTTCTCTGGAACATTCAACCATAGTTAATCTTCTCACTCTGTAACACCTCTCCTCCAGGCTGCCCCCTTCTCCCATTGGTGAGCTCCATCTATGGGTCTCTATTTTGTGGAGGACCTGCCTTTATTCCCCCCGGCTCTTCTCGTGTTTCCCCAGACTTCCCCACCAAGCTCCAGTATGGCTACATTCATCCCCTCCTCCCTTTCAAATCCCTTTTTATATTTTGGTGGTGAAGTGTATGGACGTGTGAAGGGAGGACTAGACCCTCTGGGCTGAGGGCTTCTCGTCCGCCTTTGGGGGCCACCTGCCCCTTCCCTCTTGCCTGTGGCTCCAGGAAACTGGAGTGTGCACAGCAGCCGCACCTCAGTAAAACTTGGCAGGTGGGCTAAAGTAGATTGAAGGGAACCAGCAGGCCTCAAGCCCATAGGTGAGTTAGGGGGCGGCGGAACGGGCGAATGAGAACAGTCTGTCCCAATGGCCATGAAGTCAGCTGAAGCAGGCAGCACAGAGGGCTCAGAGACCACAAGGCCATCCATTTCATCCTGGCCGTCCCAGATGGTTGTCATCCAGACTTTGGTCCTGCTCTGGAGGAGGAGGCTGACGCTTCACAGAGCTCTGCCTCACTTTACTCTGATTCACAAACAAGTCACGACATTGCCATGTCATGCCAGCGGTCTCTGAAAAGAAGGATGACCAGCAGCCCCATTGGACCAGACGCTCCTTGAGGGCAGAGGCTGCCTTCTGTGATTGTCAAGAAGCCCAAACCTCCTTTTCAGTTACTGTTCCTCCTTCCCCTTCCTCCTCATCCTGCCAGAAGGCAATGGGGATCCCAGTAAGAGCCGTCTTCATACATACTTAGAGGGAGGCCATTGAGCTCAGGTCCCTCACTTGGCCAATCAGGAAACTAAGGCTTTAAGTGACTGGCCCAGGGTGACACAGCTACGAAGGATCTGAAGCAGGCTGGGAATCAGCTCTTCCAGACTCTGGGTTCAGTGTTCTCCTATGATGCCATACTGTCTCCTTAATCTTGGTTTACACCACAGCCTGCATAGATCACATGATGTCCTAAGTCCCACATTCCATCTTCTGAGTCTTAGTATCAGATGGACCTGCTCCCAGACCCAAGGAATGTGGAGTCTCACTGAGGAGAAAAGAGAAACATTCCTAGGTCATTTGCCAAACAAGACTGTCGGGGCTCAGGGCCCAAAGAGGACATACTGTGGAATCTTAGAAAAAGGGGAGCTTGTTGCAGGCTGGGGTGGCCAAGGAGGACTTTAGAGGGGAATGGAAGATGGAAGAATGGGTGCTCCAGATGAGGGGACTGCCTTGTGCAAAGGTACAACACCTGGAATGTACCAAAATGTTTGCAGATCAGGGAGCCCACCAGTTTGGCTGGGAGAGGGGGCTTGTTTATACAAGTGGGGAATAATATTTGAAAGGGCAGACCCAATGCTAGAATAAAGACTTTGAACTTTTTAACATAGGTGACAGAGTCTTAGTATATTTTTGAACAGGCGGACTATGAGATGAAAGGGGTGTTTCAGGATGCTCCTTTATGGGGCTAGAGTGGAGGATGCATAGGAAGGCAACTGAAGGCTATGCCTGGAGGTTGGAGCAGTGCGAGGAAGGAGGGATGGACGGAGGGATGGCTAAGGGAGAGGGTGATGGGCCTGAAGTTTGGGTGACCAACGATTGAACAGAATAAAGACGCTCAGAGGAAGCACTGACTTGGGGTAGAGGGGGAGGGGACATGATGAAGTCTGCTGGAGACAGAGATTCCTAGGACTACAGAGCTGGGAGGGACTCCGGAGGTCCCAGGCTGAGTGGGTAAAGCATGGAGAAGCAGCAGATGTGAGATCCAAACGGATGCTGGGGAGGTTTGCAGATTATTTTATGGCATCTCTTTCCATATAAATACCATTAACCACTTAACCAGGAACCCAGCTTTTCCCTTTGTATGACCCTTATCCACTAGTTCCCAAAGGGAGCCAATATCTATCTATGCATCCCTCCCCAACAACCTACGAGTTCAGTGACAGGTGTGCCTTCCTATAAACATGGCTGTTCCTTCCATGAAATGAGAGGCTAGAATTTAAAAGTGAACAGAAAGGAAGAGCAGATGAGAGAGGAGACATGGGCATCAGCCCCTCTGAGACCTTCTCTGGGCTGTGATCTCTGGTTTTCTCTGACCTGTCATGGGAGGTCTAGCTCTCAATTCTCTCACCTCCCATGGCCTGGGCAAGGCTGAGGACATGCTCATCAATCAGACCAACAGCCAAGGCATCAACACTCAGGGATAAGCTTGCAATATTTCAATGGAGGGGGCTCCTCAATTTCCAAGCCCCTTCCTGTTTGGGGGGGGGGCTATTAACCTGAAAGAGCCACAGGCTTCCCTTGGGGCAAGTTGTACCCCATTCATTATTGGGCAGCCAGCTGTCACTGATGCCCCTTCAGCCACACTGACATCTGTCCTTGGTTCATTCTGTAGTCTCTGATTGATGGTTCTACTGGGGCTCAGGCTGAGCCAGCCCTCCAATGGTGCCTGTGCTGAGGGGAGTGAGCAGACAGACAGATGTTCCCTCTAAAAGTGTCCAATAATCAAAGACAAATGGGCAGAGCCGGAGCCTACCTCTTAGCTTATCTCCTTCCTGCTGTTTCCCATTAAAAGGTCAGCACCCCCCTCCACACACTGGAGCCCCCAGTGGGAGGGCCACTGGAATGCTCACAAACAAATAAAACTGCCCAGCTCATAAAATAAAGAATAGGTGCACTGGCAGAGATTCCACAGGACTTCTCCTTCACCTAGAGGGTCACTGTTCGGGCAGGGCCCAGCCCAGGCCACTCCAAACACCATTCTGCCTCTGGCACAGACTCCAGGAATTCCAGAGAATTCTCATAAACTCATGAGCAACACTTCATGAGATCCCCAAGAGGCCACAGGCATAGGCCCTGCTGAAGTCTGGATGTGGGAGAGGTAACTTCAGCTGATGGATGAAGTGGCAGGCCTAGCTGGGCATGGGCCAATTACTAGGGTGGCCACTAATTTCTGGACATCATAAGCAGGGAACCAAACCCTTGGGCAGTCAATGATGACAACTGAGCCGCTGGGAGTGCTGGGGAGGGGTCCTCCAGGATGAGAGCCCTCCTGTCAAGCAGCCTACACTGGGGCCATCGATAATCATTTTGGGTAAAAACTTGGAGTTGAGGGCACCGAGAAAGTCACACTACTCACCATCAGGAACCAAGAACTGGGGCTGTTTGGGCTACTAGGAGTTTGAGTAGGACAGGAAGCTGCTCTGAACTCATTATTTTTTCCCCAAAAACCATTTCCCACAAAACCTCCTTTTTACCATCAAGAACACCACCATCTTCCCAGTCCCGTAGGCTCCCAACCTAGGGGTCATCTTGGACTCCTCACTTTTTCTCACACACAGTAGAACCCCATTCAATATGGTGCCAAAGTCTATTGATTTCATCATCTCTGGCTGATGTTAACATCTGTGGTCAATTTCATCTCTTCAGCATCTCTGGTCAATTTCACCTCTGGAGAATCTCTTGTTGATTTCACCTCTGCAGCATCTTTTGATAGCATCTCTTATTGATTTCACCTCTGCAGCATCTCTCCAATAGGTTCCTTCTCTCCTCTGACCCTGCCACTGCTTTAGTGAAGACCCTCATCATCGCTTCACATCTTTCTATGGCAATATCTGCTTGGGGAGGGGGCTACCCACCTCAAGTCTCTCCCCATTCCAGTTCAACACAACTATATGCCAATCACTGTGCTAAGTGTTAGAGATACAAAAAGATACAAAAGACAGTGCCTGCCCTGAAGGAATTTAGGATCTAATAGGAAACCAGAGAAGTTAATTGTATATACATCCTCCATTCAGCCCCTCAAAGCAATTTACCTAAAGTTCAGGTTGAACCATGTCACCCCCTGCTCAATAAACCTAAGTAGCTCTCTATTGTCTCCAAGGTGAAATGTTTGGCATTCAAAGCCCTTCAGAACCTGGTCCCCTCCCACCTTTCTGATCTTATTACACCTCCCTCTTCGATCTGGGGGCAGACACCAATCTTCTGGCTGTCCCACCAACAGGCCCCTCCATCTCTCAGCTCCAGGCATTGTCTCCTGTCATCCCCCAGGCCTGCAATGCTTGTCCGCCTCTTGGTTTCTATGGGCCTCCTTTAAGGTTTCTTTCAAGGCCTGACTAAATTCAATCTTCTGCTGGAGACCTTTCCCAGTACCTCTTACGCCTAGTGCTCTTCCGCTGCTTAGTATTTTCCAGTTTATCCTGTATCTAGCTTATTGATACATAGATAGAGGACAGACATACATTTATTTGCATATATGTGTATATTTCTATATACACAATATATCCATACATATATGTGTATATGTGTGTGTATATATTTCTCTCCCCCATCAGATTGTGAGTTCCTTGAAGGCAAGGACTATCTTTTGTGTCTCTTTGTATACCCAGTGTTTAGCACAGTAGCTGTATATAGTAGGCGTTTAATAAATGCTTACTGACTGACTGATTGCTTGTAAGGTCCCATGAACACTCCTGGGAAGCAAAGTCATGAAACCACCTCTCATTTCAAACTGGATCCTGGGCAAGGCCTCTTCTGCCAGAAAAAGAATTTTTCTCCCTAAAATTCATACTCTCCCACCTTGCCTGAGAGGCCCTCAATGAAAGCACACCTCGGATGGCCCCAAATCCTATAAGGCAGAACAAAACCTAAGCCTGAGAAGAGAGTATAAAAGCTGGGAGAGATGCCCCACCCCAGCCTGATGGGGAAATCGTGTCCTTTCCTAGACAGAGCCTCTCAAGTGAGGCTGTATCCAAGGCCAGAGAAGGGGGCTAGGGAGTCTGCATGAACTCTCTTGCCAAAGGTGACTCAGAAAGTCTCCCAGGGCCCTAGGCTGCCCTGGATAATGAAGCCTGAGAAGTCACTGGTATCTGCTGCCAGGGGGACAGCTCTCCTGATTTTGTGGCACAAACCTGTAAGGACACAAGCAATGGGAAGAGGTCCAGAAATGGCTGGCAGCATTCACAAGATCCAGGCAAGCCCTGAGGGGTCAGTCACACCCTCTGCAGCCCAGTGAAGGCCATATGTGATGGCAGAGACCTGCCCCTTCCCTTCATTACCTGAGGTGCTCCCCCACTCCAGGTACTTGGGAGCTAAGCTTTGACCAAGGGCCTTTTGGTCTCTCCTCTCCCCACCCAACCAGCCCCATTCACTTGCCAGATCCTGCTTCTTCTGCTTCTTTTCACAAGCACTGTGCTTATGAGCCAAGGGCCTGGAGGCTCCCCTCCCCTCTCACGGAGATGACAGTCAGTGGCTCCCCGATTTTCCCATCTCTCTGATCAATCTTCCCACCAGCGGCCAGAGGAATCCTCAAGGGCTTTCCTCCACTCCCAAACCTCGCTGGCTCCTCAGCCTGCCCTCCACATACCTGCACTTGAGACCCCAGGCTGCCTGAGCAGCTGTAAGGATCTCATCCTTCTGCTTCTCCTGTAGACAGGTCCAGGTGAGATGGCTCCCTGGCCACAGAGACCCACACCAGGCCCACACGCACGTGGAGAGCAGACTCTGCTCGGCCCTTTTGGTCGTTCACCAGGCCTGCACCTTCCTTTGCTCCCCCATCCCCTGTGCTCATCTGAGACACCACCTGCCCTGAGCTCTCCAGGTCTGCCCACGGAGCTCTCCCAGCACCAAGTGCCAAGAGGAGAAGGGGGAGGGGGGAAGGAGAAGGAGGAGAGGGGGGAGGGAGAGGAGGAGGGGGAGGAAGGGGAGGAGGGGGAGGAACAGAGAGAGTCAGAGAGAGGAGAGGGAGAGAAAGAACTTACTCGTGGGGGGGACTGGGAAGGTCTCATGTCACAGCTAGCCCTTGAGCTGAAGGGAGTGAGTGAGGGACAAAGACAGAGTGGAGGGGCAAATGCATTCCAGGCATGAGGGACAGCCTGAGCAAAGGCATGGAGATGGGAGATGGGATGTTCTGTGCAAGGAGCTGAAATTCTTTGGCAAGTCTGGCTGAAATGTCTCTTGTGTGAAGAGGCAGCTGCTGCCAGCCTGGGAGGGCAAGACTGGCTGGAGGCTGAGAATGGAAGCTGCAAACAGAGAAGTCTGTGTTTGATCCTATGGTAAAGGGACATTAGAATGGCCGTGGGGATTTGTCTTTTTAAATAGTAAGAAATAGCCATAGAAAGAAAAGAGCCCACACGTGTATGTGACCCTTAAGGACAGCAAAGAACTTCATCAATATGGCCTCCTGGGAAGCAGGTGCAAGCGAGGCATGCAGAGGTCAAGTGGCTTGCCCAGGGTCACACCCAAGTGCTTGAGGTCAGATTTGAATGTAGGTCTTCGGACTCCAGGTGCAGCCCTCGGCCGCCTTGCTGTCTGTTGTGATAGACCAAGTGTGCGGCGACAAGGACAGAAGGGATCGCCGGCCGGCAGAATCTACAGACCTACAGACCGCTCTATTGGAGGGGAGCGAGAGTGAGGAGTGAGGAGTCCGGGATTGCTCCTAGGCTGGGAGCCTGCGGGGGGAGGGGGCTTGGGAGGGTGCTGCTGCCCTCTACAGGAGAAGGGAAGAAGGGAGGCTGCGGGAGGAAGACTCCAAATGGCCTTTACCACTTACTGTCTAGCCCTGACCAAGCTCATTTACACCAGCCGTCCTCCATTTCCTGGCCTGTAAAATGAGGAGAATGGGCACTGAGTAAATGATTGTTTCCTCCCTCCTTTCTCTATCCCTCCCTCCTTTTCCCTTCCTTCCTTCTTTCCTTCTTTACCTCCTTCCTTTTCTCCCTCCTCAGTCAGTTGTGAGGAAAGTGCTCTGAAAATCTTAGAGTAGCTCACAGAGCCCCTGAGTCCAGTCTGGACCTCAGAGGGGGTGGGGCTGTGCTCTCCCCTCCACCAGGGGCGGTCCTGCCCTGCCTGGCCACGCCCGGCCCTGTGGAGAGGTGCCACTCTCCTAGATAGCCAAAGTTATCAGCACAGCACCATGCCAGTGACCCTGGGGCCCCCTAAGCCCTAGAAGGGTCGCCTCCTCTGATGCCTGGAAGCAGGAGGGATGCATGAATAAAGGGGGGATGATGCGTGTCCAGATCAAGGCAGCCATGAGGGTGAGTGGCCAGAGGAGAATCGGCCAAAGCGGGTGTCTTATCGAGAGAAGCCCCGGGGACATGAGATCTGTCTGTCATCATTTCAGGGCTGTCCCTGGAGGGGCATCAGGCTTGTTCTGCAGAATTTGGAGTTATGGGGGAAACTGAGGAAGATAAGGGTTCAGGCTGGGTGTGAGGAATGTCCCAAAGTGGAACTGGCTGCCTGGAGAGGTAGTGAGCCGCTCACCACTGAAGGTATGCAAAGGGAGCTGACTGATCACTGTAGAGGGAAACCTCATGGGGGGGCGGGGGGTAGGAGGTCTCCTCCATGTCTGTGCTGGTACTGGAGGCCTCCCACAAAGCCAGCAAGATGGGGCTGCACACACCATGAGGATCTGACATGAAGCAGATCTGGTTATAAAAACTTAATGAGATAAAATGTTTTAACAAGAGACTCAGAGAACAGAATGCCCTGCTCACAAGCAGCCATCCTTGACATAAAAACTGACAGGAAGCGTGTGTTCTGACCAGGGAAGGTTTTTGAGAAATGAGATCATTGGCCCATCCACGCTGGGAGGACCACAGAGGCTTCCTGGAGCAGCCACCCCCACGAGCCCGCCCACAAGGCCACCCTCCCTCCTCTCCTCAGCCCCAGGAATGCTTGGAACCGTGAACCCAGCCTGGAAAAAAACAAGTAGAGAGGGTGCTGAACGTAGGGGAGGGGAGCAGACGCCTTGGGGATGCAGCTGGGTGTCTTCCTCCTACCTTCACCCCTGGCAGCCCCTCGTAGTCCCAGGCTTCATAACAAGGAGTCCCCCACAGTCAGCACAGCACCCTTAAAAAGCTGATGTGCAAGGCTCCTGCCCTCTCTGCCCACTCCACCCACACATGCTGGGCCCCCTTGAGACCATCCTTGTGGGCTTCAAACACTGAGAAGGTACCAGTGGACCACCAGGGCCTTCCTACATTGAGGACATCTTTTTGTCCTGCTCGGACCTTTTTCTGGGGCCGTCCTTTAGGTCACTTCTGTCCTTCATTCCCACCACCTCCATTCTGTACTCGCTGCCCTCGCTCCCGGGACTCTGCTCTCCTGCCCCAGAGCCACATCTCTATGACGGATGTAAGCTCCCCGAGGGCAAGGAAGGGCTGTTGGTTTGTTTGTCTCTGTAGGTCCAGAACCTGAAACAGTGCCTGGCATACGAGTGCTTAATAATTGCTGGGGGAATTCAGCCATTCTGAGCCCGCTGTTACTGTCGCCTGGCCCTCTTTGTCTTTTGTAACAGGATAATGTGAAAGATATTCTCCAGTGTTTCAGGGGAAACACACATTCAGTGCACATGTGCACACACACACCTCTGCACTCCGTGCACACACACTCATCTGTGGACACACCACACACACTGTGACTCCCCCACCCCCCACATGCACACACACACACACACTCATCACACACATTCATACACACGCACACACAATACCTCACACACACACACACACTCATCACACACACTATACCTCCCCCATACACACATGTGCACACACACACCTCTGCACTCCGTGCACACACACACACGCTGTGACTCCCCCACCCCCCACATGCACACACACACACTCATCACACACATTCATACACACGCACACACGATGCCTCCCACACACACACACACACACTCATCACACACACACTATACCTCCCCCATACACACATGTGTACACACAATGCACACACTCATTCACATGTTTTCTCCTGGCATTCACCACCACACTGTCTTGAGATGCCAGTGCATCAGTGCTGTCAGCAATGGCAGCGAGGCTGGTCTGCATGACTTGTCCATGAGTAATGACTTGGCCCCTGGTAACTGCTGCCTCTCTTTCTGGATCTTGGCCAAACAGCTTTTACTGAGCCGCTCTAGAATTTCCCCCAGGAACTGAGTCGAGCTCCTGGCCTTTGGCATGAAGTCCTAACTTTCCTTTCTAGAAAACTCCAGTGAGATTTCCCTTCCTCCAAGCCCATGGCCCCTCTCCTCCTCTCGGCCATCCTCCTAAGACCCTGAGCAATGTCCAGCGCCAGTTCTCTAAGGACCAAGGAAGGGCTTCGTCCATTTGGACTTGTCAAGGACAGCTCAGGGCTCTCCTACTCTCTCCTTACTTATCCCAGCCCAGGGTACAGAAAGTAGGTGATCAATGAACAATGTCTGCCAGAAGACCCATTTGGGTCTTCCCCAAATCAAACCATAGCATGGGCTCATGATGAGGGTCAGTGTTCGGGTGGGGGACAAAGGACAGAGACCACTTTCCAAGGAAAATTGGGTGCCCTCACCCACCGTTTCCTCGTCAGCTTGGTGCTGTGGAAAGGGCCCCAGACTTGGCCTCAGGAGAGTCCTGGTTTCCTTACCCATCAGCACAGTGGCTTGCTCTATCCCCACCACCAGCCCATGTGGTCTTTGCCACTCAGATGACCTCGGGGTCACCTGGGCAATGCACTTTTCCACAGAGAGCATGATGGATCTTTGGACCACTTTGGGGCCATCCTCCAAGCCTCAAGAATTTGGTTAAGGTGACTGGAGTTGAGCTCCCCGAGTAGCCCGGAGAGGCAGGGGAGAGGCCAGAGGCTATAGTGTGTGACACCTTTGGGTGTTAGCTTCAGTGAGTGTCCTACCTTGCCCTTGTCAGTGGAAATGGAGTTTAATTGGTCATGGTCACTGACACCCCCCCCCCAGGTGCCTGGAAGCAGCAATCCTGCCTCTTAACAGATGCTGTCTGGCCCCACACCTGCCTACCCAGGAACCTGTTTCATAGACAGAGAAAAGTTCCAGATGGGCAGGGGTGGTAGAGCCCAAGAGAAAGTCCAAGGGAGTGCTCAGCAAGCCTGCCTCGGTGGGCCTGGGTTTCCCCAGGCCCTGGCTTCAAACTGGACCAGCTGGTGGTGCTTCCTGGAGCGCCCAGGGCTCTGCCTGTCTCTGTCTCTGCAGCATCTAGCCCAGTGCCCAGTGTACAGTAGGAACTTAATGCTTGCAGCTGGCTTCCCAGACCTGCCACAGATGGCAGGTGACCAGGAGGGTCAGACTGTCCCCAGAACAGAACGAGGCCCAAGGAGGAGTCTTTGCCTCCAAGCAGAGGCTGCTGGGGCCTGATGGACAAACTCGGCCTCATGAGAAGGAGCCTCAGAACACAGGACAAAGTGTGTCAGGGCAGGGCAGCTGAGAGCGGAGAGGAGTGTGCTCAGGGTCACCCACCAGGAAGAGGCAGCGCCAAGAACAGCGGCTCATCTGGCCCCAGATGCCGCCAGGACAGTCAGGCCTAGCAGAGCCCCGAGGAGTGAAGGGGCCTCTCTATGGAGCCCGGGAAAGAGAGCCCTGGGACCCAGGCAGGGGCTCAGCTCCCTGAGCTCAGCCTCTGCCTTGGGCTCTTCCTAGCTGTGTGACCCTGGGCTGGTCACTTCACTCACCTGTAAAATGACCTGAAGAAGGAAATAGCAAACCACCCAGTAGCTTTGCCAAAAAAAACCCTAGTCAGACTGAAAGGGCTGAATGTGTTGATTTAGGCTTTCCTGCTTGTTTCTTCCCCAAATCAAAGCATCCTTGATTTCTGTTTGGTCTCTCAGTGGAACTTAATGATTCCAAAAGAGAATTCCTTCTCTTTCTCCTCTCATAAACTTCCCTATGAAGGTAGGGGGAGCCCCACCAGCCCAGCCCCCAGGCTCCTGACTGACCCCCAGAATCCAGTCCCAGGAACCAGCTTCCCCTGCCCCCCCAGGCTCCAGCCTCCACTGTCCCCCCAGGCTCCAGACCCAGCAGGCAGCCTCCACGGCCCCCCCAGGAGCCAGGTCACCTTGTGCTCACCTTCTGGCCCCCTCTTTGTCATGTGCTCCTCTGTTCCCACAAAAGGGAAGCCCCCTAAGCACAGGGCCTGCCTGGTACACTAAGCAGTGCTTCTGGGACAGAAGGGAGGCTAGCCCAAGCAGGGCAGGGAGGGCTCCGTGTTCAGGCGTGGTTCAGCCTGTGGGTCTTCGAGGCCACAGCGAGGGGGGAGGGAGGGATCGTGAGAGGCTTTCAGAAGAGGAAGCTTAGGCTGAGACTTGAAGGAAGGAGAGGGTTCATATACTGGAAGGGAGAGGTGTTGGACGGTGCTCCAGGAGGGGGAAGTGTGAGGGATCAAAGGTGCTGAGGTGGGCTACAGAGTTTAGACCTGCTGCCTTGGGCTCCTGGGCTCACCCCTTTGCTTAGCCCAAGCCTAGTCCCAGGGCCAGGCTTCTACCCCAGGGGTGCACATGGTGTGGAGAGGCTGACACCCTGACCCTGGGCCTCCAGGGAGGCCCTGACCACCTGGACCGGCTGAAGTTCCAAGGCCGTCCTGGTCCTGCTCTGTTCACTCCCTGGCTGTCCCTGGCACCTGGGAGGGCACAGGCATGTCCCGGGCTGGCCCCAGGCAGCGTTGCTAGGAGAGGTGCTGCCCCCTCCCAGGAATGTGCAGCACGGGGAGGGCTTTCCCACACTCGTCTTCCCAGAGGTCACAGACAGACCGTGTGTGCCTGACAGGCTGAACGTTAGGCCCCTGGTCTCACTTACAACAGTAATCCATTTGGATATGGGTCAGGCGGACACAAAGAACTTGCCCGCTCCAGGGCTGCTGATGGAGCAGGGGCCTTTGACTCAAGCTAATGAAATTTGCAGCCGGTGAGGCCTTGAGTTAATAAAGTGGGGGCACACACAGCTGCTCTGGGCCTCCTCTGCACCTCACGGACGGCATGTTTGAGTGGCCCCCTGTTGTCACCCAGCGGGCCCTAAATTAAGAAGACTCACAATAAACGTGGGAGAAACAGCATCAGTGTCTGAATACTGAGGGCAAGGGGGAGGCGAAGCTGAGAGACCACAAGCCTGTCCCCT
Source organism: Petaurus breviceps papuanus (assembly GCF_028583685.1). Lineage (NCBI taxonomy): Eukaryota > Metazoa > Chordata > Mammalia > Diprotodontia > Petauridae > Petaurus > Petaurus breviceps. Next base: position 1,118,001 of record NW_027186377.1, read on the forward strand.
TGGGGCACCACCAGCAGCTCAGGACTACAAGGAGAAGAAATCTAGCCTCCCCTAGACATCAGGCAGGGCCCAGCCAGGGGGAGTGCCCAGGGAAGGCCATGGGCTGGGCAAGCCCAGGGGTGCCCTCAGCGGGAATGCCCCCAACTCCCCACTCCTCCAGGAGTCCTGGGACTCTGGGCTCATCCAGTGTCTGCCCTGAGTCGCCAAGAATGACGATGATTCACCTTCTCTCATCCTGGGCGCTCTCCCGGGCCATGTATCAGAGTGAGGCCTGCAGATGGACAGCTGGACAGAGAAGGCTGCCGCCAGACAGGAGATGCCCCAGGGGCCTCTGGGATCTAGGCAGAGATGAGTGAGGAGGCCAGGCTGGGCCGAGATGGGCACAGAGGGATGGGCCGTGCCAAAGTCAGGCAGATCCTAGGCATCGGGACCAGGGGCTGTATTCAGCGGTGGATGGCACAGATCTCACTGCCCCCATGTTACAGAGGAGGATGCAAGCTCAAGACAGAGCATGAGAAAGAGCCCCCAACTCCCAGTGTGACCTCTGGCCCCCAGGTCTCTACAACATCTCCCAGCGCCTGGGGTTCCATCACCTGGAACAGTCCATTGGTGGCCATGGGGCCTGCTCAGCCAGGAACGTCCTTCCCCGAGGCCTGGCCTCCCACCCTGTGCTCCTGAAGTTTCCCAGCCATCGTCCTCCCCTCCCTCCTTCCCTCCCTCCTCCCTTCCTTCCCTCCCTCCTTCCTTCCCTCCCTCCCCCCTTCCTTCCCTCCTCCCTTCCCTCCCTCCTTCCCTCTTTCTCTCCCTCCTCCCTCCTTCCCTCCTCCCTTCCCTCCCTCCCTCCCTCTTTCCTTCCCTCCCTCCTTCCTTCCCTCCTTCTTTCCCTCTCTCCTTCCCTCTTTCTATCCCTCCTCCTTCCTTTGCTCCTTCCTTCCCTCCCTCCTTATCTCCCTCCTCCCTTCCATCCCTCCCTCCTTCCTTCCGTCCCTCCCTCCTCCCTTCCCTCCCTCCATCCTTCCCTCTTTCTATCCCTCCTCCCTCCTTTCCTTCTTCCTTCCTTTCTTCCTTCCTGTCCAGTTTTTTCCTCTGTAAAATGAGGGGGTTGGATCTGGGGGCCTTGGAGTGTCCTTCTGGCTCAGTCCCTGGTCCTGTGGGTCACTCCCAGACTAGCACAGCCCTCCTACGAAGGAGGCCCTTCCCGAGCCCCGCAGAGGAACGCTGCCTCCCTCTTTCTCTAGGCTCCAGACTCTCCACTTGCCCCCCCCCCCCCCCCCCCCGTGGGGATCATCCTCCTGCCAGCCAGGGAACTCCTTGAGGGCTGGGGCCATCGCCCCCTCCCCTTTGTATCTCTGCCAAGGCCCAACACATAACAGCTTGTCTACTCACATGTCATTGACCCCTCTGGCTTTACAGATGAAAAGACTGAGGACCAGAACAGAGCCAGGGCTGGGTGGTGGCTGAACCCGGGCCAGGACCCAGGGTCTTTGGCTTCACACTGCGCTGTCTTGGAGGCCCTAGTCCTGCTCCCCTTCTGTCTGCCATCCTTCCTCAGATGCTTTGGGGACCAGAAAGTCTGGCCCCCAGGGGCCTTGGGTTCAGCCTGGCTCCCTGAGCCTCTCCCCCTCCCCCGATCCTGGGTCCAACCCGCTTTCCACTCTCCCTTCATTGCCTGGTCCGGCCCAGGGACTGGTCAACAGCCCCACCAGCAGCCCCGAGGCTTCCGGACCCCGGCGGGGAAGAGCGAGCCTGCTTTTCTCTTGTCCTCTCACTGGGAGGACCTGGCCTCTGGGTCCTCAGACCTCAGCCAGCTCTCTGCCTAAGGGCCTCCAGGTGGGGCCTCCCTCCAGGTGTGGCCTCCCTCCAGATGTGGCCTCCCTCCGGGGTGTGGCCTCCCTCCGGGGTGTGGCCTCCCTCCGGGGCGGGGCCTCCCTCCGGGGCGGGGCCTCCCTCCAGGTGGGGCCTCCCTCCGGGGCGGGGCCTCCCTCCGGGGCGGGGCTTCCCTCCGGGTGGGGCCTCCCTCCGGGGCGGGGCCTCCCTCCAGGTGTGGCCTCCCTCCAGGGCGGGGCCTCCCTCCGGGGCGGGGCTTCCCTCCGGGGCGGGGCCTCCCTCTAGGTGGGGCCTCCCTCCGGGGCGGGGCCTCCCTCCAGGTGGGGCCTGGGCGGGGGGCGGGGAGGAGTCCTGCCCCTCGGCCTTACCTGCCTTTCCCATGGGGGAGGAGCCAACACTCCCGGGTTGCCAGTCAGTGTGCTGTCCGAGGTCTCCGGGAGGAGTCGGTACAGCGGTCTCCTCTCCAGCTGGGGGAAGCAGCCCCTTTCCCGACCTCTCCTCTTCGGCACCAGGGGAGCCCAGTCAGGACGCACCGGGCATGGGAGAGCTGGAATCAGGAAAACCTGAGTTGGGATTCACCTTCAGGCTCTTCCTGTGTGACCCTGGTCAGGCCATCTCCCCTCTGCCTGCCTCCGTTTCTCTATCTGTAAAACAGGGATGATGAAACAGGACGAGATGAAGTACCCGGGGAAGAGCCTGGCACACGGCAGGTGATTAAGGTGATTAAGACACTTCCTGCCTTCATTTATCCCCATTTCTTGAGATGAGGAACTGAGGCAAACAGGTTTAAGTGACTTGCCCAGCCTCACACCACTTGCTAAGTGGCTGAGTCTGGATTTGAACTCAGGTCTTCCTGACTCCAGGCCCAGGATCTCTCCACTGAATCTGGAGGTTTCTCTAAAAACCAACCAAGATGACAATGCACAATGGTCAGGCCTGGGAAGGGGGAGGGCGCTTAAACTGGGGGAGGGGCAGATCTGGGACACCCTGGGCCCCAGGCCCCCAGACCATGAGTCCACTGGGGCATGGGGACAGAGCGATGGTGCTGCCAGGGACGAGCTGTCCCTGCCTGGGCCACCCTCGGCCTCTCCATCCTGGCTGTGTGGCTGCGGGCAGGTCCCTCTCCCATCTTCTTATCATCTGCCTTGTCTCTGGACCCCCTGGGGACCCTTCCTCCTCCCCGTCCTTGGCTGGCCTCCTTTCCAGCCCCCAGCCGGAGGGGTCCCTTGAAGTCTCTGTCAGCAGACCGCCAGGCCAAGCTCAGTCTGGATCCAGCCTTACTCAGGGAAGATGCCGTGGGCGCGGTAGGTCCAGCAGGCTCTGTGTACTGAAGGGAAGCAGCAGACCAGAGCCGTGGTGGCCAGAAGCATGAGCAGCACACCAGGGCTCAAGGTTCCCCCAAGGTCCCTACACTGGGCCTTCACAGTTGGGGTACCGCAGGCCTACCTTATGGGGCTGACATTTAACATCACAGCACACACGTGTCTCCTCGCTCTCCTGGGAGCAGTGCTGGTGGCAGGAGAGGAGAAGGGGAGGTGAAGGATCCCCAGAATCCCTTGGAAAACCTGGCTTGTTTTCCACTTATGCTGCCCACAGAGACACGTCTCCCTGGCCCACACACCCGCACATCCACCGTAGCCGAGGGTTCTAAGGAAGGAGAGTCAGAGACCAGGGGGCCTACAGGGAGTCCATGATTAATGACACCCTTCCCAGGACCCACCAGCAGGCCTCCAAGCAACTGCCATCTGCGTGCCTGGAATGTACTCAGGGTGGGCCATGCCAGAGAGCCTGGGGCTTGGGGCAGGCCCTGCCTGGCCCTTTCCCATACCGGGAGTGATGGTGAAGGGGGTGGGAAGAATACACAGGGGGTGGGCCCTGGGGATTATCAACAGAGGGGAAACAAGTGTGCCAAGAAGTCCAGCTAAGGAGGGCCTACCGGGGGCCATGGGCTGGCAAGGCTGGCAGGGCTGGCATGGGCTGACATGGGTACCACTCCCTTCCGTTCTGCCTCAGGTGCATCAGCTAACAGCACCTTCCATATCCATGCCATTTTGAAGGATATTCTCTCATCTAATCATGGCAGGTCCATTTCACAGAGGAAGAAACTGAAGCCCAGTTAAATGTCGACTGACTGACTGACTAAGAGGTCATAGAGTGAGGGGAAAAGAGCAAAGGCTATTACTTAGGAATCCTTTCTTCTGTGATGCACGGAGGGGCATGACAGCATTCTGTCCCCCTGCCAGGCCCTGGATCCCATCCTGGGCAGAGAGGAGGGGGCAGGGAGCCCATCACCAAGCCCAGGAAGCAGGGGTGATGCCCAGCACGGTGGGGATGCCCAGCATGGTGGGGATGCCCAGCAAGCAGGGGGGATGCCTGGCACGGTGGGGATGCCCAGGAAGCAGGGGTGATACCTGGCACGGTGGGGATGCCCAGCAAGTAGGGGTGATGCCCTCTCCCTCTCCCCCACCCCCATGGAGGCATGCAATGTGATATAGGATGTCCAAACACCTTCACATTAGACATTAGTCATCCATGTGCTTTTTTTAAGGAATGATTTTCTCCTCTCATCGGTGACCATTGTTAAGGGTCCAGAGGCTGGGTGTTGAGAGGCAGCTCTGTGGCATCAGAGATACATGCCCTTAAAGCCAAGAAGATCTGGGTTCAGTCAGGTCCCAGCCACTTGCCGCACCCTGAGCCTGCTTCCCCATCTGTAAAATGGGTACAGTGGCCCTTGTTCTCAACACTTTCCAGGCTGAGGGTCATTCTGGTCGTGGCGGCAAGTTTACAAACCTTCACTTAACCTGAGAAATCTAACATGGGGGAGTGATGACTGATGGGCACCAGCCCTCCTGTTGGGGGTAGATGCCCTTCAGAGCACTGAAGCCAGGGCAGGGGACAAGCCTGGCTTGGGATAAGACAGCTGGGGTACCTTGGGTGGGCGGGAGTGTCCCTTCCCTGCAGACCGACCCAGCCAAGGCCTGATCCAAAGGAAATGCTGCGGGGGCGCTGATTGGCCAGGGAGTCAGCACTAAGAGGCTGCTGGGGTCTGTGCTTTCTCTAAATGACTGAATTCCCAGGTCCCCAAACTCCTTGGAGCACCCATCCGGCTGGTGGACGAGAGCTTGGGGCCTAAAGACAAGACTCCCATCAGCGTGCACAGGTGGCCCCCAGCAGAGGTGAAGCCCCCCAGGGAAGGGCCCGAGGCCTGGACTCCAGTCCTGTCTTTACTACTCACTCCCCATCCTCCCAGGGCCTCAGTCCTACCCCCGCCCCCACAAAGTGGTCCTCAAGGCCCCTCCTCACTCTGCCCTCCTGTGTCCTGTGGGTCCTGTCTGGAAGGGCCTAGGACATGGAGAACCCGAGATCGAAGAGAGCCTGGCCCAGAACCCCAAGACCATCCGAGCTCCCGTGGTGCTCTTCCCCACCGCCTCAGCCTGGTATCCCACACCTCCCATCGTGTCTGGCACCTTCTCTCCAACCCTGGAATAGCCCAGAGCATGAAAAGGGTCAGTCACAGGCCAGCAGGGGTTGAGGGGAAAGGGAAAGATTGCTACTTCTGGGTGCCATCATGGTGGGCTAGGCTTTGAAGGATGGGTCCGAATCAGATGAGGCTTGGTCTGGAATTCAGGTCCTGGAGAGCCAGCTCTGGGGCGATGGGAAGGCTCATGGCAAACACAGATCCATCTCCCTGCCAAAGCCGGCCGGGGCTGGGCTCAGGATTGGGTGAAAGTGACCGATGACCACCAGAGGGCAGCCGAGATCCGGGGACAGGCTAGCACAGGCTGGCCCCAGGTGGTGGGCAGGGAGTGAGCGGGCTGCTGAATCAGGGTGGAAGTCTGAGGCACAGGTGCTGAGGAAGGGAGGATGAGAGAGCCCCTCTGGGGCACAGCCCCCTTCCTCACTACTGCCCATCTGGTGGAGACACTAGGACGGCCAGGGCACTAAGGGGACAGCCCAGTGGAGGGGGTGTCCTAAGGAAGGCCTGTCCACCACCTTTGTACACTGGGTCCCTGACCCTTCCTGTCAAGGACAGCACTCCATAATGAAGGAAATGGGGGGCTGCTCCCTGGGCCCCTCAGAGTCCTGCATGGAGTCTGGAAATACCATGGGCACAGCCCTTAAGAGAATTCATCATTTCCTTCCCACCTGGCCCCACACACTTTCTAGCTGGGTGGCCCTGGCCAAGTCACTTGACCTCTGTCAATCTCCATTTCCTCAACTGTAAAATGGAGAAAATAATTACTTATTAATAAAAGCAGTACAGCACACAGTAGGAGCTTAATAAATGCTCATTCCCTCAATCTTCCCCTTTCCCTTTCAGGTTAGCCCTAGCAGCGACCTGGGTGCAAGGCCTCCAGTCCCTGGACTTGGTGGGGGCTGGGGGTGGGGTCTCTGCCCATTATTGCAGGAAATCCCCTGGGGTCTGCACTGCTAGCAGAAAGCTTTGCTCTCCTCCCTGGCATGTGTATGCACGTGCACACACACGAACTCACACACACACCACACTCACACACACTCTCACACACACCATACACACACGTGTGCACACACACTGTCATATGCACTCACACACAATTAAACACACATACA
>NW_027186377.1:1159417-1174876 GCF_028583685.1 Petaurus breviceps papuanus
TCCCTTCCCTCCTTTGCGCAGCAGGCAGCCACTGGGTGCAGCACCTTTGAAGAGGAAGCCATGCTCGCTTGAAGGGAAAAGGAACACCACGCCCCATAAGGAGAAGGAACCGATGCTAGAGAAGTCCTGCCCCCGGAGCTCCTGACAGGTTACTGGGCTCAGTTGCTGTCCCTGGCTAGTGACCCAGTAACCCTTGGGGGTCACCTATCCAATCATCAGGCCCAATATCCTCTTCTCAATCTTCAACCCCCCCAAAATATTTGAAATTGTGGGCCCTCCTCTCCTCCATGGTTTCTCTTCTCTGGGGTTTTCACAATACCGATCTCTTGGTTTTCCCTGTATGGATGATTCCTCCTTCTTAGTCTTCTTTGTAGGTCCATCATCCATCTCACACCCCCCACCTGTGGGGGGAGCCCCAAGAATGTGTGTCCTGGATCCCTTCCTCTGGGTGACTTCATCAGCTTGCATAGTTTTAATCATTATCTCCATGGAGAGGACTCACACATCTCTCTGTTCAGCACCAGTCTCTCTACTGAACACCAGTCCTGTTATCTATCACCCAGTGCCTATTGGGTATTTTGAACTGATGTCCCAGGGACACCTCCGACTCTGTCTCAAGTGAATCCATTGTCTTTCCCCAAAAACCCACGCCTCTTTCAAACTTCCCTCTTTCCGCTGAATGCCCCACAATCCTCCCATTCTCTGGTTTGTAACCTCAGATGTGCCTCTCTCCACATCTATAATCAGGTGGATGCCTTAATAGCCAGCTGTCATTTCTAGAGCATTTTAGTCTTTGCAATCACTTCCAAAATGTGATGTCATCTGAGCCCCCCCGCCCCCAGCCCTGAGGTAGGTACCTTATTATCCTCATTGCACAGATGGTATAATGCAGCAGCTTTCCAAGCAGGGTCTGGGGGCCCTTTCAGGGGAGCGGCAAGGTCAAAACTATTTTCACAATAATACGAAGGTATTATTTGCCTCTTCATACTCTCCTCCCTTTTCTAACTACATATCTGTGTGAGGCCAGATTTTCTTCATATACGTCAACCAAAACAACAGATTGCATGCAGAAGCAGATATGAGAATCCAGCTGTTTTCTATTAAAGTCAGACATTAAAGAGATTCACAAAAATATGCAAAACAATGCAGCTCTTCTCACTATTTTTTTGTTTTGGAAAATATGGTTATTTTCCATATAAAAGTATTTTATATTAACATGTAATGGGGTTACTATTGTTATTTTTAAATAAATTAATATCTATTTCAAAACTTTTATCCATTTTAACTTCTAATTAGAAAATGTCTGTAGATGGAGTATGTTTATGTGAATAAACAGAAACCCTTTGGAGTCTTCAATAATTTTAAAGAGTGTAAAGGAGTCCTGAGATCAAAAAGTTAGAAAACTGCTGACGCGGGGAATAGAGCTCAGGACCTGGGTTCAGGAAGACCTGAGTCTGAATCCACAGATGCTTTCTGCAAGACCCTGGCAAGTCACTCAACCTCTGGCTGCCTCAATTCCTTAACCTGTAAAATAAGGAAAACAATAGCACCTCCCTCCTAGGGCCGATGGGAGGGTTGAAATGAGGGAAAACATGAGGTATTTCGCAAAATGTAAATGCTCTTTAAATAAAAGCTATCGTAACATGCGATCAGCAGCCAGCGCTATTGTCTCCCCCCTCACCAAGTCTCAGACGTGCCCCCTCCTCCCCAACCTCGTTCAGGTCCCATCTCCTCTGACCTGGACTTTCTGCCTGGTCTCCTGCCGCGAGTCTGTCTCCATTCACGCCTCATCGAACACTATTCCTCCTAAAGCCTGGGTGCGATCAGGTCTCACCTGCTTGAGAAGTTCCAGGACATTCCCGTGGTCTTTAGAAGAACTCGGAAGCTAGTCCCCAGCCTATAGCCCCTACCTGCCCTCCTCACCTCCTGCCTCCATGTATTTCCAGTAGCTTCCTCCTATTCCGAGAATGCAGCCCTCCATCTCTGCTCCTGGGAATCTTTCATCTCCATCATCATCATCTCTCTGCCTCGCCACCAGGAAACCCATCATGGCAGAGACGCACACCCCGCCAGCCTCCCTGCTCTCTGCGCCTCTGAGGGGAGACCTGGACCGGGAGCGAAAAGTCTCCTTCCAAAGAGGCTCACAAGGCCGGCCAGCTCTTGGCTTCTCACCAACTGCTTTAGGGGGTTTGCACTGGCCCGCCACGGGGGGCGGGGTAACCCACCCCAGCCACTCAGCTTCCTTTTGTGTGGTCTGTTTCCCATTAGATTGGAAAGTCCTTGAGGGCAGGAACTGTCTTTGACTTGTTTATATCCCCAACACTTACCCCAGTGCCTGGCAAATAGGAGGTGCTGGATAAATATTGGCTGTATCATACTGTAACATACTTGTATGTGTGTGTGTGTGTGTGTGTGAGACTTCCCCAGCTAGAATGGAAGCTTCATGTGGACAGACACTTTCATTTTTGCCTTGATATTCCCCAGGGCTTAGCACAGTGTCTGGTATACAGTAAGTGCTTAATAGATGCTTCTTGGCTTATGGATGACCTCATATTGAGCTTGTAGCCCCTAAAAAAAAACAGATTTTCTTCATGTGAATGAATGAGTGAAATGTGCCTATTCCGGGCTGGTAAGGTGCGTGCTAAACTCTTCCAGACAATCACTGCCCTTGGGATTTTACTTATGAAAGAGAGAGAAGCCCACAGAACCAAGGCCTGGGGTCCACGTGCTTAAGCCTCCTCCCATTGGTGAAGATGGTTTGCTCAATGCTTCACCTCTGTGATGGACCAAGCCTCTGGTGCTTGGAATGGAAATCTCGAGTCTTTTGGCTTCTGGATTTGAGATTCTAGACTTTGTGATTCTAGACTCTCTTCAGGGAGAGAAAGTCTCTGAGAATCTGCCCGTGGAGAGAGGAGATGGCCCCTGATTGTCCCACTTCCAGTTTACCACGCCAGAGACTTGAGGGGATTTCCCCCTGAGTGAGATGTGGGGTTCTTTCTTGCTGAGATTTCTTGTTCCCAGTGGGAGAGCTCAGTGAGTCAGTCAACAAACACTTATTAAGTGCCAACTGTGGGCCAAGCACTGTGCTAAGTGCTGGGGATTCCAAAGAAAAGAAGACAGTCCCTGACCTCAGGGAATCTGCAGTCTAATGGTGGGGGTGACATGCATCCAGTTATGTCCAAACAAACCCACAGGACAAATTGTAGATAATTAACCGAAGGGACTTGAGCCAGGATTAAGGGGGACTGGGAGAAGCTTATTGGAGAAGGGGAGGTTCCAGCTGGGGCTTAAAGGAAGCTGGAGGGGGAGTGCTCCAGGAATGGGGGGCAAGCTCGAGAAAACGCTCAGAGCCAAGAAAGAAGAACGGCAAAGAGGCCCCGTCACTGTGTGGAAGAGTGCATGGAGATGTCAGTAAAGCAGACTGGGGGGGTGCTTCTGGATGGAAGAGTGCATGGGAGGTGTCAGTAAAGCAGGGGGCAGCAGGGGGGCTTCTTATGCCAGAGAGGATTTTGTGCTTGATTCTGGAGGCAATAGGGAGCCATGGAATGTGTGGAGAAGGAGGAGGAGGGTGGTGTACTCAGGCCAAGCTTTAGGGGGTTTTGACGACTGAGCAGTGGGTGGGTGTTGCTGGGCGTATTCTGGTGTATATGTTTATTGTCTGGTATTTTCTCATCTGTATAAACTTTTCTGAGTTGTTAGCTATCGGCTTGAATAAAAGGCCTTGTTTGCCATTCACTATGTGTGGTCTTTGTGTAACTGGCATATGGTGGAAAAGGAGTCAAGCTTTGAACATACCGCTTGGGGTACTCCCTCCCTCTTAAGGGGTAGTCAGAAGCAGTACAGCCTAAACCTACAAATACTTAGGGGGGTGGGGAGATATAAGTGCTGCCCCTCTCTGGCCAGCCTCATGGCTCCGTCTTCTTCCTCTTGGCAGGAATCAAAGTTTCCCTTGGAGAAGGGGGTGGAAAGGACTCTAAAGGTATCTATTCATTCTTCCCTGTAAGTCACATGTAGACAGACACGTGGACACAACATGGGTAACACACATCCTACCCACACTGCATAACCAGAGAAGAGTGTTTGGGCCTGGGAAGCCACCAGCATGGAGAATGGAGCCATAGGGCAGGGCACTGATCAGTCTTTGGGGAGCACAAGACATTTCCCAGTGAGAGAAGAAAAGGGAGATGGGGGAACCATGGTGTGGCGACTGATGAAGAGAGACAGGTCTCTCCAGTGGGGAAGGGCATGGCCCAAGAGGTCTGGTCAGGGGGGTAGTGGCAGCAGTGGCTGTAGGGAGAAGACGCTGGGCCAGGTGGGCTGACCCTCGGCTGTCTCCCATCCTGCTGCCCACCTCCTGGAGATACTTCACCATGGCCACGGGATTCTTCACGGCTGTGCAGGGAGCAGAGGGCCCTTAGCTGGGGAGCAGGGGCCACCCAGACTCCAGAAGTCACCCTCTTTCCACAGTCAGCCCTGTAGGCTTTTGACCAGTGAGGCCAAAATGAAAATCTGGAATCCCAAAAGATGGCCTGGCTTGTTCCACTGGATTTTTAATCCCCCAAATCTGTTTTCTATCTTGTTTGGCATCAGGGCAGAGGAAAGTCAAGGTTTTTACCTATTCTGTAAATTGAGAAGACTGCAGGAAATTCAATGGCACGAAACCAGACGGGGTAGGAACAGCTCTGGAGACAGCTGCCTAGAAACAGAGACAGTGGCAGAGACAAAGACAGCAGCAGAGGTAAGGGCAGGCAGGGGAAGCATTGCTTGTCTCTGTAACATGGAATTCTAACCAGAAATTTGCATATAAGAGACTTTCCTCTCACTGGGGTTCCTCGGGGGACCTGGGAATAACCTCCAGGGTCTGTGGGCAGCTCCGTCCTAGAGGCATTTCCCCTAGCCCCCATGGGAGCCTGGAGTGGAGGGGCCAACCAGCTGGACTTTATTCAGTCAACAAGCATTTATTAGGCACCTAATTATGTGCCAGGTGCTGTGATAAGTGGTGGGAAGCAAAACCTAGCAGACCTTGTCCTCAGGGAGCTCACAGTCTAAGGGGTGAGACAACATGCAAACAACCATGTACAAGCAGGATATATACAGGATAATTGGCAGGTCATCAGCCTTAACTATCTGCTCTCTACCTCAGCTCCTTCACACCTCCTCGTCCCTCCTCCATGCCCCACCTCCTCAGCAGAGACCACTGACTCCTATTTTACAGAAAAAATGGTGACCACTGGACGGGCATTTCTCCTCGTCTCCTGTCCGGCCCTTTGTCCTCCTCCTCTGTGTTCCATGATGAGGCGGCCTTACCCCTGACCAAGACGAAGCCTTCTCCCTGCTCAGACATCCCTTTCCATCCCATCTCCTCCAGCAGGCTACCCCCTCTGCCATCCCTCATTTCACTTATTTTCACTCTCTTCCTGTCCACTGGCTCCTTCCCTCCTGACTAAAAACACGTCCATGTCTCCCCCATCTTGGAAAAAACCCTCCCTCAATCCTTCTGTCTCTGATAACTATAGTTTTCTATCTCTCCTGCCCTTTGTAGCTCCATTCTCCTCCTGTCACTCTTTTGTTGACCCCTTACAATCTGGCATCTTCCATCGACTTCTACCATAACTTCTCTCCCCAAGATGACCAATGATCTCTTAGTGACCAAACCCAGTGGCCTTTTCACAGTCCTCATGCTGGCTGACTTCTCTGCAGCCTCGGACAAGATAGTGAAGCCTGGCCTCAGGGGCCTATCAGCAGAGAGTCCCTGTTTCCATAGCAACCCATCAGAAGGGGTCCATCCCCAGAGCAGATCAGCAACAAAATTCCTCCTCCAGGGCCAGCCACCAGCAGCCCTAGAGCAGGCCAGCAGCTAAACCCCACACCTAGGAAAGGTCCAAGGAGAGAGACCGTCCTCTGAGACAAGCCAGAAGGGAAGCCTAACCTCCAAAGAAAGCAAGTAGTTAAGCCCTGAAGCCCAGCGAAAGCTAGCAGTAACACAGAAAGCCCCAGCCCAGAAGGCTTCGATCGGAGCCCAACTCTCACATAAAAATACCAAGTCACAAAAAATGCAGAGAAAAAGTGGCAAAAAAAACATAAAAATGACCTGATTGCAGAAAATTACTATGTTGAAGGGAGGATCAAGGCATAAACTAAGAAGAGGACAATAGTGCCAAAATAGCTACATATGAATCCTCAGAGAAAAATGTGATTACTCTCAGGCCCAAAAAGAATTCCTGTAAGAGCTTTAAAAGAATTTTTAAGAGGAAATGAGAGAAGTAGAAGAAAAATCATGAAAATAGATGAGAGTAATGCAAGACAATAATGGAAAAAAAAAAAAGAGTCATTCGCATGGGAGAAGATATACAAAAATTTACCAAGGAAAAAAAACTCTCTAAAAAATAGAATTGGCCAAATAGGAAAGGAAGTACAAAGCTCACTGAAGAAAATAATTCATTAAAAATTAAAATTGAACAAGTGGAAAATATGGCTCTTTGAAGCATCTAGATATGATAAAACAAAATCAAAAAAAATTTTAAAAATAGAAGAAAATGTGAAATTTCTCATTGGAAAAATAACTGACCTAGAAAATAGATCCAGAAGAAATAATATAAGAATTATTGTACTATTTGAAAGCATGATGACAAAAAAAAGTCTGGACAACACCTTTCAAGAAATTATGAAAGAAAACTGCCGTGATATATTAGAACCAGAAGATAAAATAGAAATTGAAAGAATCCACCAATCACCAACTGAAAGATATCCCAAAATGAAAACTCCCAGGAACATCACAGCCAAATTCCAGAGATCACAAGTCAAGGAGAAAGTATTTCAAGGAGCCAAAAAGAAACAATTCAAATATTGTGGAGCTACAATCAGGATTACACAGGATTTGGTAGTTTCCACATTAAAGAATCAGAGGGTTTGGAATATGACATACCAGAAGGTAAAGGAGTTAGGATTACAACCAAGAATTGCCTATCTAGCAAAACTGAATATAATCTTTCAAGGGGAAAAAATGACATTTAACAGAACAGAGGACTTTCAAGCATTTTTAATTAATAGACCAGGGCTGAATAAAAAATTTGACCTCCAAATAAAAGACTAAAGGGAAATACAAAAAGACAAAAAGGAAACAAGAAAAGGAAAACATAAGAAATCCAATAAAGTTAACCTTTTTATATTTCTATATGGCAAGATAATATTTGTAACTTTAACAAGTTTGTTGCTATAAGAACAATTAGGAGTATTTGTAGAGAGAGGATATGGGTATAAGGTGATTTGAAGGGATGATGATACCCCCCCCAAGAAATGGTAGCGTAGGAAACAAAAGTGCACTGGAAGAAGAAGGGGGAAGTGATTCAATGGGGTAAATTATCTCACATAAAAGGGGCATGAAAAAGCTATTATAATGGAGGGGAAGATGCGGTGGGGAGGAGAGGGAAAGGTGATGGGCAAAATTTAACCTTACCCTCATCAAAATTGGTTCAAAGAGGGAATAACATACACATTCAGTTGGATATATAAATCTGTCTTACCCTATAAAGAAGTAAAATGGTACAAGAATAATAGAAGGGTGAGGGGGACTGACAAAAGGGAGGATATATTGGAGAAGGCAGTGATCAGAAGTAAAATATTTGTGAGGAAGGAAAAGGTGGGGGGGGTAAGAGAGGGGAATAAAAAAGTGAAAAATAGCATGGAGGGAAATGAAGTTATCATAACTCTAAATGTGAATGGGATGAACTCACCATAGAATAGAAGCAGAAGAATGGATTAAAAACCAGAATCCTACAATATGTTGTTTACAAGAAACACGTTTGAAACAGAGATACACTCAGGGTAAAGGTAAGGGGCTGGAGTAGAATCTATTATGCTTCAGGTGAAGCAAAGAAAGTAGGGATAGCAATCATAATCTTAGACAAAGCAAAAGCAAAAATAGATCTAATTAAAAGAGATAAGGAAGAAAACTATATCTTCCTGAAAGATACCATAGATGAAGGAGTCATATCAATACTAAACATATATGCACCAAATGGTATAGTATCTAAATGTTTGAAGTTAAAGTTTAATGAGTTACAGAAGAAAATAGATAATAAAACTATACTAGTGAGGGACCTCAATTTTCCCCTCAGAACTAAAGACATCTAACCAAAAAATAAACAAGAAGGAAGTTTTAAGGAGGTGAATGAAATTCTGGAAGTTAGATATAATAGCTCTCTGGAGAAAACTCAAAGGGAACAGAAAAGGAATATATATTTTATTTTTTACAGCAGTACATGACACCTACACAAAAACTGACCATGTATTAGGGCATAAAAACCTCACAACCAAATGAAGAAAAAGATAAATACTAAATTCATCCTTTTTTCAGATCATAATGCAACAAAAATTACACTTAATAATGGACAATGGAAGGAGAAATTAAAAATGGAAATTAAAAAATGTAATCCAAAAAAGTGGGTCAAAGAACAAATCATAGAAACAACTGATAATTTCATTAAAGAAAATTGCAACAATGAGACAACATACCAAAATTTATGGGATAGAGTCAAAGTGGTACTTAGAGGAAAAATCATATCTCTAATTGCTTGCATCAATAAAATAGAGAAAAAGTAGATCAATGATTTGGGCTTGCAACTTAAAAAAAATAGAAAAATTGCAAATTAAAAATCCCTGATTAAATACCAAATTGGAAATTCTGAAAATCAAAGGAGACATTAATAAAATTAAAAGTAAGAAAATCATTGAGCTAGTAAATACAACTAGAAGTTGGTTTTATGAAAAAAAAACAATAAGATAAATAAACCATTGATTAATTTGATTTTTTAAAAGGAAAAAGAGAAGCAAATATCCAATATAAAAAATGAAAGGGGTGAACTCACCACCAATGAAGAGGAAATTAAGACAATAGGAGATATTTTGCCCATTTATGTGCTGATAACTTTGACAATCTAAATGAAATATTTTATACAAAAATATAAATTACTCAGATGAACAAAAGAAATAAAATACACAAATAACCCAATCTTAGAAAAAGAAATTGAGCAAGCCATCAATGAACTTCCTAAGAAAACATCCCCAGGATCAAATGGACTCATAAGCAAATTCAGCCAAACATTTGAAGAACAATTAATCTCATTATATAAATATTATTTGGGATTTAAAATCCCAATATATAAACTATTTGGAAAAATAGGCAAAGAAGGAATTTTGCCAAATTATTTTTATGACAGAAATATGGTGCTGATATCCAAACCAGTAAGAGCCAAAACAGAGAAAGAAAATTATAGAACAATTTCCATAATCAATATTGATGAAAAAATTTTAAATAAAATACTAGCAAAGAGATTGAAGAAATATATCACAAAGATTATGCACTATGACCAGGTGGGATTTATATCAGGTATGCAGGGATGATTCAATATTGTAATGGGAATGTAAATTTGGAAGATCTTCCCTGCCCCTAGGCTAAAGTGCACCTGAAGCCTGGGGAGGGAGGCTTGTTTTTCAGTAGATACTTCTTGATTGGCCAGTGAGTCAATAAGGTTGTTACATTCTCTGAGCCAGGAGAAGGCTATATAAGCCCTGGTGTGTAGCTTTGTTTTGGGGCTCACTTTGAGAAGTGTTCTGTGATTTGATGTGGATTCTGGGAAGCCATTGTCCAGGGCCCCCCCGCCCCGGCTTTGAAAAACCCAGATGTTGACTGGGTATGGATGTAATGGTTGGACTGTTTGGAAATCTGTCTACTTGATCTGTTTCTGTCTTGATAATTCTGCCTGTGTATTCTGAAATTTGGGGTGCTGACCTTTTTCCCCTGAACTAGATAAATGATATATGTTTGACTGATTAAAGTAAGCTTGTTAACCCATTTTGAGTTGCTTTCCTTTATCAAAGCAGATCCAAGAACCTGTGGTGGCAGCAAACCCTGAGAATGCTTGGGGTGCTTGCTGCTACAAATATTAGGAAAACTATTTGCATAATTGACCATATCAATAACAAAACCAACAGAAATCATATGATTATCTGCAGATAATAGATGCAGAAAAAGCCTTTGACAAAATACAGCACCCCGTTCTATTAAAACACTTAGCCCATTATCACCTCTAATATTTAATATTATACTAGAAATGTGAGCTATAGCAATAAGAGAAGAAAAAGACATGAATTAGAATAGGCAACGATGAAACAAAACTATCACTCTTTACATATGATAAGATGTTATGCTTAGAAAATCTTAGAGGATCAATTTTTTTTAATTACTTGAAATTTTTGCAACTTTATCAAAGTTGCAGGATACAAAACAAACCTGCATAAATCACCAGCATTTCTATGTATTACCAAAAAAATCCAGCAGCAAGAGATAGAAGGAGAAATTCCATTTAAAATAACCATAGACAATATAAAATACTTGGGAGTTCATCGGCCAAGAGACAAACCCAAGAACTGTACGAATACAACTATGAAACACTTTTCACATAAATGAAGTCA
Organism: Petaurus breviceps papuanus; assembly: GCF_028583685.1. NCBI lineage: Eukaryota > Metazoa > Chordata > Mammalia > Diprotodontia > Petauridae > Petaurus > Petaurus breviceps. The sequence continues at coordinate 1,169,891 of NW_027186377.1, forward strand.
GATCTAAACAACTGGAAAAATATTAATTGCTCAAGGGTAGGCCAAGCCAATATAACAATGACAATTCTACCTAAATTGATCTATTTATTCAGTGCCATAACACCCGAACTATCACAAATTGTTTTACAGAGCTAGAAAAAAATAATTTAAAAAATTCATCTGGAAAAACAAAAGCTCAAGGATATTAAGGGAATCAAAAAAAAAATTATGAATAGAGCACGAACCCTGGAATCAGGAGGACCTGAGTTCAAATGTGGCCTCAGGCATATGACACACTTACTAGCTGTGTGACCTTTGACAAGTTATTTAACCCCAATTGACTTATCTTCTCCCCTCCAAAAGAAAAAGTGGAAAAAAGAAAAAAATATATGAGAGAAGATGGTCTAGCCTTACCAGATTTCAAACTGTATTATAAAGTGGTAATTGTCCAGATGATTTGGTACTGGCTAAGTAACAGAGTGGTGGATCAGTGGAATAGATTAGGTACAAATTACATAATAGTAAATGACCATAGTAATTTAGTACATGATAAACCCAAAGATCCAAGTTGTTGGAAGAAAAACTCATTATTTGACAAAAACTACTGGGAAAACTAAAACAGTATGGCATAAAATAAGTATAGACCAACATCTCACACCAAATTTCAAGATAAGGTCAAAATGGATACATGATTTACACATGAAGGGTGATACCATAAGCAAATTAAGAGAGCATGGAATAGTTTATCTGTCAAATTTTTATGGATAAGGGAAACATTTAGGACCAAAGAAGATATAGAGAGCATTGCAAAATGCAAGATAGATAATTTTGATTATGTAAAACTAAAAAGTATTTGCACAAACAAAACCAATGCAACCAAAATTATAAGGAAGAGCAGAAAACTGGGGGAAATTTTACAGGTATCTTTGATAAAGTTCTTATTTCTCAAATATATAGAAAACTGAGACAAATTTATGAAAAATACAAGTCATTCCCCAATTGATAAATGGTCAAAGGATATGAACAAGCAGTTTTCAAAGAAATCAATGCTATTCATAGTCATGAAAAGATGCTCTAAATCACCAATGATGAGAGAAATGCAAATGAAAGCTCTGAGGTGCCGCCACACACCTATCAGAGTGGCTAATATGAAAAAAAAAAAAGGAAAATTTTGGATGTTGGATGATATATGTGAAAACTAGGATACTGACGCACTGTTGGTGGAATTGCGAACTGATCCAACCATTCTGGAGAGCAATTTGGAACTATGTCCAAAAGGCAAGCAAACTGTGCATACCCTTTGATCCAGCAATATCATACTAGGTCTCTATCGCAAAGACATCCAAAAAAAAAGGGAAAGGAATCTATTTGTACAAAAATATTTATAGCAGTTCTTTTTGTGGTGGTAAAAAATTGGAAACTGAGTGGATGCCCATCACTTGGGTAATGGCTGAACAAGTTGTTCATATGAATGTAATGGAATACTATTGTGCAATAAAAAAGGATGAGCAAGCAGATTTCCGAAAAGCCGAGAAAGACTTGTATAAACTGATGCAAAGTGAAATGAACAGAACCAGGAAAACATTGTACACAGAAACAGTGACATTGTGATGAACTATGAATGATCCAACAATGATCCAAGACAAATACAAAGCAATCAAGATGGAAACTGCTACACACATCCAGAGAAAGAGCTGATGGATTTTAAACAAAGACTGAAGTGCACTGTTTTCACTTTCTTTTTTCTTTTTTTTTTTTGCCTTTTGACCTGCTTCTTTCACAACTGTGACTAATATGGAAATATGTTTTACATGATCGCACATTTAAAGCCTATATCAAATTGCCTGCCATTTTAGGAACAAGGGAGGAGAGGAAGGGAGGGAGAAAAAACTCGGAACTTATCGCTATTTCTGTAAATAAATGTTTTTATTTCATTAACTCTGGCTTCAGGCTCCCCCCTCCCCTTATCATTGTTTCTGAAGCAAATCAATTTGAGCAGAACAGCAAATAGACTTTTGCCATTCACATTTGAGTGTCTCTTTCCTTTGTATCACTAGTCCAAGATTAGAATACGTTCACTGCAGCCCCAACATCCTCAGCAGCAATAGTCAATGAAAACCCTTGACAACCAAACCCTGGGTATCATCAAATGATTTAGAGCAGGAGTAGATGTAGTTTTCTTAATGTAAATGAAATTAAAGAAGATGCCTTCCTGCCATTTTGCTCCCGCACCCTAATCTGTGAAGTCCTTCCATATCAGCCCCATCGGCTGACTTCCTTACCTATGTGCCCAGTGTACAGTATTGTGGCTAGCACATAAATGCTTTTACATTCATCTCTTCATTCATTCCTTGGATATGATCAAGGAGTGGACCCTCAACAACTCTTCCCCACTAGCTGTGAACTGGTGGAGACTGCACTAATTTGTGTGGGGGGTGTTGATTTAAGGGTAAGCATACAGCTTGACTTTTCCATTGAGCGTTTTGCTGTTCTATCTCAATTAAATCCTTTGGTATTTACTTTATGACCCCTGCCAGGTCTGTTTCTAGAGTAGGTACCAGATCTGTGATTGACCCATTAAGCAAATCTCTATGGAAACCAGAAACCTGTGGGAACTTCAGAGTAACTGAGATACATGAGTTACATGTTGCAGTTTTTTTCTTCTTCCTTAAAATTCTTTTAGAATTACAGTGTTAGCAACAACTTTGGAGATAATTTAGTCCAGCCATTCAGAGGGTCATGGGATTTAGAGCCATGATGGTCCTTAGTGATCCCCTGGGTCAGAAAGGACACTGAACCCCAGATGAAGGATGTGGGTCCACACAAGGATGCAGTGGCAGCATCGGGGTGTCCTGGCTCCCAGCTCTCAATCTCTACATAGAGCACTCCTCCACCCAGAGTCCAACATCCACCCTGTTTTGAGCTCCATCCTGCAGACAGGTTAAGCGTGCCAGAGAAAGGACATTCAGACCTCCTGGACAAGAGGAGAAGGCCTCCCCTTGAGTGCTCTGTCATTGGACCGTGGTCTCTGATTGATGATGGCGGAGTGAACAGAAACAGGCAGACAGAGGCTTCACTTGCCAGCCCCCCCCCCCCCCAGTTCGAGGCCAGCACCCCTTGCTGGCTGCACCGAGGTTTCACTCTTGGCCTGTTGACAACACCTTCTGATGTGAGGCCAGGAGATCAGGGGCCTCAGCTCCTCCTCTCATCGTGCTTGGACACACGTCGGCCACAAAGGATGTGGTTAAGCCCAAGCATCAGATTCTCGTTCTCAGATTCATCAGTTTATCAAAACTCGTCGACACCTGCTTCAGGGCGGAAGGCAGGCGAACACTCCAGGGTTTCATGGCATGCGTGTGTCCATCCTTTTCTTATTAAACAGTTAAAGCCTCACCGAGTCCCCAAGAAAACCAGGCTGTTGTCTGCACCTAATAATGCAAGACACACTTCTGTTCCTACACCCGTGTTTTCCATCCCCTCTGCCGCTTCCCAGACAGACACAGAGCCAGAAGCACCTACATGCCCGTAGCCACCTGGCCTTCATCAATGGGGGATGTAAGAGGAGGTCTTCCAGTGGTGCTATGGAGGTGGGGGCTGGGTGATCTTCTCTTTTCCCAGGAACTTTCATGCATCCCCTCCCCACTGCCCAGGTGGCCAGTCACCAGGAGCAGCTGCCCAGTTGTAAGGGTTATGGGATTTAAAGATCTTCCATGCCCCATTGGACTTGCTGACGTAGCAGGAAGACGGAGCAAGAGGAAGCAGAAGCCAAACTAGGGTTCCTGCGGTGGCTGGCGGTGGTGGTGACGGCGGCAGCAGCAGCAGAGGCAGCAGCAGCGCGAAGCCCTTTTTGAGTTAGCCAGAATTTCTGCTAAGGACTCCTGCTGAGGACTGCCAGGGGCCGGAGCTGCTGGGAGCGCACTTCCCGGATGCTGGGTGGTTGCTGTGAGTGGGGAGAGGAGGACCTTTGCCTGAGCTAGCCTGTTCTGTTTTAAAGGCTTGAAAATGTGGGTGCTTTCTACTTTATCTACCTGTGCCAATGTCATAACTACTCTGATGGCTTTCACTTTCTGGTTTGGGGACTCAGTCTTTTGGTATCTTAATACATTTTCCAGCTTATTCCCCCATATGGCAAGCATGATGTATTTTGCGATGGATAATTATATCAGCATATTTGTAATCTCCATAGGCATTGTGAATATGGCATTGCTGATACACCAGTCGAGCCCTCCCTCCAGCAGACGGCCCTAAGTAGTGCCAGGATCAAGGGGACACTTAGAGCTTACTTGATTTGACCAGATCCAGAAGGATGTGGTCATCAGTAGCTGTGGCCGTTGTAGTGGTCAGAGTGATCATACTAGGGTAAATTCTGGAGCCAGGACTGGCTGTCGCTGCTGTGCCATTTTCTAAGAGAAGCCAAGGCAGATGTCTGGGGAAGCAGGAGGGGGATGGGCATCTTCTCCCCAAAGACCCTCTTTCGGTGGTAAGACACCAGCTCGCAGCTGCTCCCACCTTCCCAGACTTTTACAAGGGTGACCCAGAACTTTCACTGGGAAAGGGCGGCTATCACAGCTTCACAATGGGGTGCTCAAGTCCACAAACCCAGAGGGTAACCAGACTGCCCCCAGATTCATCAGCTGGCAAACCAGCTTCCTGGAAGCTATAGGTCCTGTCTGTAGGTTTCCATCTATTTCTTTCACACATGCATTTGTAACTGCTTTTAAAATGTAGATACTGCAGGGATTTATAGAATACAAGTTAATTTACCTGTATCCATGAGAAGTCTGTCAAGTCCAAATTTTTAAAAGGACATTTTCAAAACTAAGCCAGGAGTGCCCAAAATATAGTCATTTAGTGGAACTTGGTCAAGGACCTATTGTGGTCCAATCTATGAGCTTCTCTTTCTTTTTCTTTCTTTCTTTCTTTCTTCCTTCCTTCCTTTCTCTTTCTTTCTCTTTCTTTCTCTTTCTTTCTTTCTTTCTTTCTTTCTTTCTTTCTTTCTTTCTTTCT